>NC_133322.1:15794884-15810420 GCF_012295235.1 Primulina huaijiensis | reverse complement strand
TATATATATATTTTATTGATATACTAAGACATCCAACCCTTCCCAGCTGCTAGTGCTGTCGGCTCGAGTTCCACACACTTTTCCCAATATCGGCGGCGCGTGCATTACGACTCCTTAGACCCTAAACCGCTTTTATCTAAAACCCTAACTATCATTTATAAATTTGTTCTTCACTATAATTTGCGTGATGAATTTCGCTGAGGAGAATTTCGAGCTGAAAGAAATTCAGAAACTCGAAGGCCACACCGATAGGGTTTGGAGCCTTGCCTGGAAACCGGCCACTGGAGTTGATGGCGTCCCCGCAGTATTATCTTCGTGTAGTGGAGACAAAACAGTCCGCATTTGGGAACAGAGCCCCGCCACAGGCTATTTTCAGTGCAAGGTCTTTAGTTTTCTGAATTTTAGTTGAATTTATAAGGTTTTTAGTTGCCCTATGTGTTAGAGAAAAAGGATTGTATGGTACTTCGTCTCTGGCTTAACGCGAATTTCGCACATCACAAGTGCTAAATTTTCGAAATTTCATTACGCTGTTTGATAACATGGACAAAAATATGAAAGAAATCTTTACCGGATTTTGGTGTTTGTTTATTTTATTTTGGTGTTAACGCTGATCTGGTGCAGGCTGTATTGGAGGAGACCCACACCAGGACTGTAAGATCATGTTCATGGTCACCGTCTGGTAAATTATTGGCCACGGCTAGCTTTGATGCCACCACAGCCATATGGGAGGATGTTGGAGGTGATTTCGAATGTGTGTCCACTTTAGAGGTATTTATATCTGATGTGATCAAGTAAGAATCTTTTTGGTGGCGGAATTCTGTTGAGTGATTCGATGTAGTGACAATAATTATATATGGTCTTTAATATGTTATATTTTTCTGAGATTGATGTATAAAAATGGTAAATTGATGTCCAGGGTCATGAAAACGAAGTTAAAAGTGTCTCTTGGAATGCATCTGGCTCATTGCTTGCGACTTGTGGGCGAGACAAATCAGTCTGGATATGGGAAATATTACCACATAATGAGTTCGAATGTGTTTCTGTGCTGCAAGGACATACACAGGATGTTAAAATGGTCCAATGGCATCCGACAATGGATATTCTGTTTTCATGTAGCTATGATAATAGCATTAAGGTACCGTGAATGTGAAATTAGAATTCTCTTTATGTTTAGGATATTTAAGCATCTGTTAATCCTTGTAAAGCCGCCTGCTTGTTTGTGGCTGTTGGTTAGTCTTCTTTATATTTAATTTAATCTAAAAAATGTATCAGACTCATTAAGCTGTTGTAGGTCTGGGTAGAGGATGGGGACAGTGATGATTGGCATTGTGCGCAAACTTTGAGTGAATTAAACAGGTAGTTTTTAACTCTCTATGTTTGTATATGTCAACAGCCTTGAAATAATGGCAATCTGTGATCCATTATCTTTCTTGTTTGATACTTTTCGACTTTTTCATTATGCTATATCACCGGGCCCATTGTATGAAGTATAAATAATTCCTAGTTTTAAATGCTCTTGATGTATGCAATAATTATTTATTTAAATGGGCGAATCATGTTCATAAGACTCAACAATTGTAGCAGATAAAAGTTTCAGTGAAGATGTATGGTGTTAGTTTGTTCACTGATCATTCTACGGAGCTTGCCAAAAATCGAACTGTTATACCAAGTATTTTGATTATCACGGACCTAATTCAAGTAACCAAATTGTCAATATGTCTAAGTAAAGAGTTCAAATCTGCTCCTTTTCTCTTTCCTTCTTTGTGGTTGTCTTATGATACGTGCTTTGTTCTGTGCTGTAAGCTTTTAGTTGTTTAATGTGCAATCTATACTTTTCGCATTGGATGTATAAATGGAGATTATTTAAAATTCTCGTGAAATGTAACTCCTTTGTTTTCTGTCTTTTTAGTGGCCACACTTCTACAGTCTGGGCGTTATCTTTTAATGCTATTGGGGACAAAATGGTTTCCTGTAGGTATGCCCAAACTTTCATTTAATGCTTGCATATTTAATGACTGTAACATTCAGTTAACCACATGTAAGTCCAGTCTTATGAGTAGTGCCATAAAGAATTTTATGTTTCAATGACAGGAAAATAGAATAATTGTGATGTTAGGTATAATGCAGTAATTTTTTCTTTTTCAGTGATGATCTAACCATTAAAATATGGGCTACTGACATCACACAACTGCAGTCTGGAAATGGAAATGCCCCTTGGTGAGCAATGCATTAACATTTGTGTTTGATCCTTCTTTTTTGCTAGATTTTCTTTAAGTTTAGTTTCAGGATTGTTCTTTTTGTTTCTTGATTTGGGTGACAAAGCAGGTTTGAAGTCATATCTTAAAAATGACATTTTCCTTTTTAAAGCTTGAATCAAATAGTCTCATGTTTCATTTAATTTACTCTTGCCTACAAATTCCCATTCAAGAAAATGTTAACGAAGACAAATATGAAATTAATGGATATTGATTATACAACCATTGACATGGTGAATTCAATGTTGATTATTAAGTCAATTGTATATATTTTTTCTTTTTATGAAATGTGAGAATGTTGGTCGATTCTTATGGGGGGCAACACATGTCATTGTTTTACACTTCTGCTTAACGATATTCATCAAGCACCGCAGTTCCACTCTCCTATAGACTTGATCATTTATTGATTATTTTTTATAAGATTTTGTTATAAGATTACAACACTATTTATTATTTAACAATTAAAGGCTCGCGGTTTTTGAAATATTATTTATGAATTATGTTTAATCAGGTTGCTGGAATCCAAATCATAATATATAGTTGGATGATAATTTTACGTTTTTCTCTTTGCCAGGACACATATTTCTACTCTCTCAGGTTATCACGACCGAACAATTTTTTCTGTCCATTGGTCAAGGTAGCAGATACTTCTCTATTTCTACTCTCATTCTCTTGTTTTAAAAAATTGGGTAATGTTTGCATTTCAGTTAGTCATATCTTTTATTTCCTTTTTGAGCTGTGAATATGACAGGGAGGGAGTAATTTGCTCTGGATCTGCTGATGATGCTATCCGTTTATTTGTTGGAAGTGAAGGCGGCCAGGTATTACAAAAAGTTATACTTGTTCACTGGATTGGTTTTCTACTTATTCATTTCTTGGCATACTCATTTTCACGATGAGATTGCATAAGGCCTTTCATCATCTTCTGCTCACATTCTGATTGCGTAAGACCTTTCACCATCCTGCACTCCAATACATCGTATCTCCTTGGTGTAAATTCCAATTTTTTTTCCTGTACCTCTGGGCTCTGGTCCTTCTGAGAACTGTATAAGATGTTGCCTGTTATTCGCCAACCTAATTCTTTGCCAAAGCTTCCGCTGATTTTAGCCCCTTTTGTGGCCACTCCTTTAGCATGCAGTGGATGACTTTCTAGTTGACCAAATAAAAACTGAATCGGATTGAGTCCTAATGGAATAGGTAAGGCTAGATGATATCACTAGTTGCATGAATGAGTTTTCAAATTTACAGCAAAACCAATATTGTTGAAAATTAACTCAAGGAAAAGTTGGATTGCCTTGAATGGCATTGACATAATTGTCTCTGTTAAGCCCATATGTCTAATCATGTGAGCTTTGATTTACTACTTTACCATGCTCTGCTTTCATGTCATACCTGGATGGCACTTACATTGAATATATTCTTATGAAATATACCTGAAGGGTGTGCTCTAATAACTACTGACGAACATGTCTAACTTGTATAATTTCGGTGAGCAACCTCTTGAGACTCTGGTCTATGCACTTTACTTCTTAATATTATTTATTCAAGTTCATTTTTACTTTGGAGCCAGGCCTTTAGTGTTTATTTCTGAGTAAAGAAGTATTTTATGAATGAGCAATTCGATTATTTACAGGTTTTGAATTCATTGGTCTGCTTTAGGGAAAGCATTCGATATTTATGTAAAACATTAGCTGTTATGCCGTTCCTTTGGTTTCTGAAGTAATGTATATACTTCGTGTTCTTTTACGGTAGCAACACTTTTCTCATCCTCCCCCCTCCCACTTAACAAAAAGGAAGATAATTCACGAACTAAAAGTATTGGTATAAAGTACATCCCAAAACTATGGGTCCCATGTTTTTGTACTGGTATTGCTTGTTATGACTGGACGATAGAATTGGTAGTTTCAATCACTCTGATTTGTTTACCTATAGATGTTACGTTCCTTTAATACATTCATTTTGTTTTCGCATGGTACTACAGGTTGGTGGATCTACATACAAACTGCTATTGAAAAAAGAGAGAGCTCATGACATGGATGTGAATGCTGTGCAGTGGAGTTCCTGGGTAAATTTTAAAAGTGGATTGTGTATTTGTCTATACATGAGTATTCAACCATTCACTCTTATTTAGGCATTAGGGCCATAAATATTAGTTTCCCGAATTGAAATCCCTATATTTGGTTATTAGTAATGTGATTTTTACCTTTGGCATATACTTGTCGGTCGTTTCAAACTATTTGAAGAGCATGAGTTTAGAAATTGTTAAAACTGAAAATCCTGTTCGTGTACCAGGGCCTGTAGTAGACCTCTTTTGAACTACCGGACATATATTATAGTTTCCTGTGATCTCCATCATCTAAACTTTGGTGTTTGCCTACCCCAATCTCTTTTTATGTAGATAATTTACTCCGATATTTTCTTTATCTCATGACGAAACAGGAAAACAAGTGTCTGGCCTCTGCAAGTGATGATGGCACTGTCAAAATATGGGACTTAACAACTACTTCACCTGGTCAGAAAAAACTGCTTCCATAGTCCTATACATGTTTCAATCAGCAAATGCATTTGCAAATCTTTTGCATAATTTATGTGTGCATGAGGTTTTTGTAAGTTAATACCTCAGGATAGGAACAACAAAATCGGTGTAAATTTTTTTCCAATAAAATATTTTAGATTTCTGGACATAATCATATGATGTCACCCTGAACTAATTTTTTTCCTGCGAGATGCTACCGTTCAACTGAAGAATCCCAAATCCTACTCTGTTTCAGGGATTGATTAGTTAACTTCCTAGACTTGATCTTCTTTGATTTCCCCTCCCCTATGGTTGTTTCTTTTTTTTTTTTTACTATTTTTTATACATGATTATATATAATCATCCAATGCAATTACATTGTATATAATATTATAAAAGGTGGAATAAATATATAAATGCTGCAACTATCAAAATAGTTATTAAAAATTCATCATCATATTAATATTAAAGATTCATACAGTACAAATACACGAGCTAACTTAGTCGCTGGCGGTGGCCGTGGTTGGCGATTCGAGGCAGGGGTTGTGACTGGCTAGGCTCCCGCCCCCACTCATTACTACCGACTGAGACAAAGGCGGTATGGTCGGCGGTCGCCATTTAGAATATTGGATGCCATTTATTAAGACCAAAGATATGTTTTCATAAGAATTGTCCTAAAAATACAGATACTACGGTAAAGGGCAAGTATTTTCACAGCAGGAGATACCATTCTAGAAGAAACACATAACCTCTAGGCTATCATCATCAACCATTCTTCATTGCAGTTGAATTGACTCTTCCTCTTTCTCTCACCAGGGCCGCTCTTGCGGAAACAACAGCGTTGTTCGCCAGCGTGGAGTCAAATGCCTTGCAATCAATCCAATCTTTGAGCAAACCCTCTTGTCCCCATATCTCTGGTACCTGAACCCGACCCACCACCTCCACTCCGTTTCTCTTCAATCTCTCCCACGCTGATACTGCATCTAACTTCGTGTCCTTCGGTTCTGTCTTTGGATTCTGCGGAAGCATGGTAGGGAATATGAATCGATAATTGAAGGAAGCAGATTTGTACTCACTCCAATTGTTTTTATCTACTCCATTTCTAGAATGCTTCTCCTATTTATAGGCGTCGTTTTCTCGGAAAGCGTTTCGGTTTACAAGGTAAGTGACAACCCGGGGTGTTCTTTGCTGTGTGATTCAGATTCTTGTTCCTGTGTTTTCGTTGTCATATGTATCAGTAGATCCGTATCCAGTGGTTTTTTTTTTATTACAACTCACGCGGGGAAGGAGGATCGAACCCGGAGAAACTGACTATTCCGACAGGGGTGAGACCACTGGACTACAAGTCCGGTCTCCCGTATCCAGTGGTTTAGATCAAACCATACTGGGCCAAACGCTATATTAAATACCATCAGATGTCCAGGTCCCATATATATTCTACGTAGGACCCATATTTGTTTTAATGCACCCAACGATATTTGGTGGAATGTTTCTCGCTACGTACAATCAGGGGAAGCCACTTGAGTAAATGAAAGCATTTATTTTTTGGGAAAGGGATTGGCATTTTTGGTGGATGTATTGTGAAGTCGATATTGGTGTGGGGAACTTTGGTTCGTTTTCTTGGGATGAAATCGAGATGTTAATTTTGTTGAAATTGGATGTTGAGCGAGGAGAAGATATTTTGTTGAGGTAGACTTACTTTGGTGTCTTCCATTCAAAAACTTTGATCTTTCCATTTTCAAGTTGATACGATCCTTTAGTTCGTAGAATTTGCTCAATCAATGAGATTTTTGGAACTTCTCTGACAGTCAACAAACAGCCTCAATTGGTGAGATTTCTGGAACACCTGACAGACAACAAATAGTAAATTTTGAATATGAATATTCGGTTCTTTATAAGTTGTCTGATTGATCTCCATCAAATTACATTTGTCAAATTCAATTCCGTAAGTTTGACTATCTCAACGAGAACATATGATCCAATACTTGTGTGACTCTCAATGGTTCAGGGATATAGCTAGCCGCGAGTTTACAATTACATGTGATTCAAAATAGCATTTGTTCCTATTCAAGCTTACACTAATTATCCCTATTGTTTTTCTTAACCTCTAGATCAAGAAACTTAGAACTCAAGTCTGATTGCACTCATCGTATCATGATAAGAGCGTTTAGTAACATCGTCTCATGATCTCCTAAGTATCACTAATAGTACGGTTCCTTCAACTTATATATCACGATCGAATCTGCAATCGTTGGTATATCGAGAGTTGAAAATGAATCCGATAACGATGTGATGTATCTTTGAGTAATAATAGTGACATTGTATGTGCAACTAAGTAACATCTTTCCAAAATGCACATGTCTTACCCTGACCATAGATTCTTTGCACTATTAACTTATCAGATCATACAGGATATCCACAACTATTGGTTAGTGGTGAATACCCGACTACAATGTATTGGCTTCTACGTATTTCAAAACTACACCCAACCTCGCCACCTGATAACTTTCAATGGGGTCGGTAAATGGATCAAAATACATGTTAGTACGTAGAACCTTCATAGTGTCCTAAGTCAAAGAACTAATGGTATATAACCATAACTACGGACTATTCCACTCGATAAATGATAATCACTTGGACAATCTGAGGGAGGGTTGTTCAGTTCATAATCAAATGATCAACCATATGTAAGATTGGATATCTCCATGCCCTTATCAATGAAACATGACTTTTACATCACATATACTAGTGTCAAGTTCAAGTGATGTTTATCCTTATTTTTAGGCTGCTGAATCAACTAAGAATCTGTTTAGAATATATGTTACGCTTCCTAATGAGTTTTATGATCTTACGTTGCGAGACAGACATCATGGTATCTATTGTATATTCAAATGCTCTAGTTAATTGCAACATCCCTATATCATTCGCAATGAGTAGTGTTTCATCAACATAAAGTATTAGGAATGTCACTGCAATCTCACTAACCTTCTTGTATCACAAGATTCATCGGAGTTTTTAACAAAGTCAAACTTTTTGATACTGTTGTCAAATATGTGGTTCTAGCTCTTTGATGTCTATTTGAGTACATAGATGAATTTTTGAAGTTTGCATATTTTATGCTCACTTCCTACTGATGTGAATACTTCAAGTTGAGACATATAAATATCTTCCTTAATGTCACCCTTAAGGAATGTTGTTTTCACATCCATCTGCCATATTTCACAGTCATACCATGTTGTTATGACTAGCAGTATCCCAATTGAAAATTGCGACTGGAGAAAAAGTTTCCTCATAGTCAATACCTTATCTTTGAGTATATTCTTTTATTACCAATATTATTGCTTTAAAGGTCATTACATTCCTATTCGCCCCAAGTTTCCTTTTATAAATCCACATTTTTCCTATGAGAACAATTCTCTCATGTGGATCTATTAAGGACCATACTTGGTTTGAGTATATGGAGTCTATCTCGGACTGCATGGGTTCAAGCCATTTAGATGAATCGACATCAGACAATACTTCTTTTAAGTTTCTTGGATCACATCTAGGAATGAGCTCATATTGCCCTTCTTCAAGAAGTATTCTCATCCTATTAAGTGGGCTTGAGACCCTTTTGGATCTTCTAGGAGTTTGTGTTTCTTCAACTCGCTGTTGGGGCATGAGTTATACTATTTCAGGAGTAGGTTTTTCTCGCATCTTCTCGAATTCTATCATCTCACTTTTTCTATTTTATACAAACTCTTTCTTCAAGAAGGTGGTAAACCTTGAAACAAATACATTTGTTTCATTCGAATCATAGAAATAATATCCAATTGAGTTATTTAGATATCCCACAAATTAGCACCAATTGGCTTTAATATCAAATTTGTCTCCCACTGCTTGATTCAAATAAGCAGTTTGTGAAGTTTTCTCATCCATATCTCATATGGAGTTTTATCAACTGCCTTTGTACGAACTTGGTTTAACAAAATTGTCACAGTCTCCCATTGCCTTATTCGCATAAGAATATTTGAGAGTTTTTCTCATCAATATCTCATATGGAGTTTTATCCACCGTCTTTGTATGAAGTTTTATCAACTGCCTTTGTTTGGAGTTTTATTCAGTGAATCTCATAATTGATCGAACCATGTCCATCAATGTTAGATTACGACATTCTAACACACCATTCAACTGAAGTATGGTAGGTTAGGTCCTCTGTGAGAGAATTACGCTCTCCTTAAGGTAGCCTTGAATTTCAGTGATTAAGTATTCTCCGTCTCGATCAGATAAAAGTGTTTTTGAAACGTCTATTACTTTTTAACTTTAAAATCCTACTAATTTTTTTTTTATCTTATATGAAATTGAAACTTGTATCCTAACATAGCTCAACAATTCGAACATTCAAAAATTAATCTAACATTTAAAAATTTGAAGAGCATAAAAATACCTAAATCGTCAATTAATAAAAATCTTACGTCAATTTTTAACATTATCAAAACTGACTTCAAAATAAAACATAAAATCTCTAAATAAATCATTCTCAAAATCTTTATTTCAAAACTTTAACTATCAAGTTAATGTAGAAAATAAATGTCCATCGGGAATATAATGCCGAACTCGATCCACTCAAGCATCAGCGCTTCCCTCAATATCATCCTCACTGCAACCATCCAAACCTAGTGAGTCTAATGACTCAGCAAATTCTAACCACGAGTAACAAATAATACATATACAAGCACAAACATTAAAAATCATACTTTTATTTAAAATAGCTAGTGTAAATTTATTAAGTTATTAGTAAATTAATTCTAGATCACTATAAAATATTTTATGAGAATTTTGTACACATTAATAATTACTACTACTAATATTATTATTCAATTAGTAATTTCTAAGTTCACTAAAAAATAATTGTGAACTCATTATAACCACGATCGGCGATTTGACAGGGCCGATATATCAAGGATACAAATCTTGTTCACATAATGAAAATTGGAAATTTTGAAAATCAAAATTTTCACGAATCTAATTTTGGCATTTGCTAGTTTTTTGAACTACACCAAAACAGACAGTTTCACCCTCCTTATTTAATTAGTAGTAAACCTAACTTCTACTTGTTTCATCTTTCAGAATCAATTTATAAACTTCTTTATAAGCATTCTGTTTGATCTCCATCAAACTACAGTCGCCAAATTCAACTACTTGAACTTGACTATCTCAACGAGAATACAGAGTATGATACTTCTATGACCCTCAATGGTTCAGGGATACAACTAGCTGTGGGTTCACATCTCCATGTGATTCAAAATAACATATATTCTTATTCGAAATTACCTTAATTAGCCTCATTCTTTTCATCAACACCTTGATAAAAAAATGTCAGAACTCAAGTCTGATTGCACCCATCATATTATGGTAAGAGCGTCTAGTAGCATCGTCTCATGATCCCCCTAGATATCAATGATAGTCTCTGCAAGAACATTAAGTTATGTTTACCGTACAGTACAGTCTTTTCAACTCATATATCCCGATCGAATGAGCAACCATTAGTATATCGAGAATTGAATACGACTTCAATAACGATGTGATTTATCTTTAAGTAATAATGGTGAGATGGGATATGAAACTAAGGAAACACCTTCCCAAAATGAACATGACTTAGTCTGCCAGAGATTCCTTGCACTATTAACTCATCAGATCACATATGATATTTTCACCGGTAAGAAAACGGTGAATCTCCAACTACAATGTATTTGCTCTTATTTATTTCGAAGCTACACTCAACCTCGCCACTTGATGGTGCTCAATGGAGTCTGTAAACTGATCAAAGTGCATGCAAGTATGTAGAGCATCTACATTGTCCCATTTCAAAAGATTAATGGTGTATAATCATAACAGCTTATTATACCACTCGATAAATGATAACCACTCAGTCCGAAGGAGGGTTGTTCAATGAATCATCAAATGATCACACATGTGCATGAATGGACATCTTCGTGCCCTTACAAATGAAACATGGCGTTTACACCACATATGCTAGTCACAAGCTCACGCGACCTTTATCTTTATTTGGGCTGCTGATCGACTAGGAACCTGTTTAGAATATATGGTACACTTTCTTATGATTTTCATGATCTTACGTTGAGAGACAGACCTCATGGTATCTATTATATATTCAAGTACTTTATCTATGGAGTTTGCATTAGTATACAGATAAAGTAAATGTCATAATTGGATAAAATCGTAAAATAGTATTAAAATAAATATTGTTTGTAATTAGAGTCAATAAAGCTCAAGCCATAAGTTGGCTCGTTGGGCACTTATTCTAACAATCTCCGTCTGTAACGTTCAAAAATTCGTTTACGTAAACCGCATGCATGAGAATTGTTAAATTGCTAATTTATTTTAATTAAATTTTTTTAAAATACATAAATGATATATTTTGAATATGATCAAATGTTTAATACTGTAGTTTTGCGTGATTTCGTAATTAAAGAATTTCAAGCGAATATTTGATTCTTGATCGAAGAAAAGAGACCAGTGACGATTGAGATAAAAATATTTTTATTTTAAAGGCTTCAAAATATGTCTAAATATGATTTAAATTTTCTAAAAATTATATGATTCAAATTATTTTACGAGTCGAGTCTTATTTAATTTTGAAAACACTTTTCGTCAAAATGATGGATTTTTTAGGACTCTAAATTTATTTTTGAAAAATTTACTAATTAAAATTTTTGTGCAGAATTTAATGGGCATAATTAAACTTATTTAACTAGGATTAGTGGGACTAATTATTTCCTAACTATAAATACCTAAAGCCCTAGTTGCTAAGCCATTATTTTCCAAAATCACTAGACAAAAATTAGAGTTTGTGAGGGGCTGCAGAAGCTGTGTAATTGCTACCCCATACCAGAAGTTTTTCGAGAGTTTGGAGAAGAAGAATCAAGGCTAAGACGTTCCCCGATCGTTCTTTCTCGCTTCCTTGAGTCAATAATCGATTTTCGAGCGTTATAAATGCAAAGACACTTCTTTAAACCATTCTTTTGAACCATTCAAGCTATATTATGTATGTTTATGATCTTTTGAATTTATAACGAGATGATCAAGTTTTATTAACGTTTTGAATGATTTATCTTGAAGCTTTGAAGTTTTAATGCTTGTTTAAAGGGAAGGGATATGATGTCTAAAAGTCCTAAAAGGGAGTCTTTTGTTCTAATAAAGGGCTGTAATAGGAAAGAAGTTACCAAGCCTCGGTTAGGGTTTCGAGGCTCGGCCATAGTTGTGCTAAGAGGGATGCCGTGCAAGGGCCTGTCCGACCTTGGTCAAGGCCCTGTGCTAGCTCGAGTCGGGGTGCTAGAGGCCTGTAGGGTGACTGGAGACAAGGGAGACGAGGGCAGGAACGCAGCAGCTCATCGCCAAAGCGTGGCGCGCGCACGATGGGGGAGGGGAGAAGCGTGGGGACGCTGGTGCGCTGGTGGATGCAGTAGGGACGGTCCAGTAGGGTCTTAGGAGGGTGGCTAAGGGGTTGGATTTGGCCTAGCTAGGGGCTGGATGAGGGTGGCTCGAGGGAGGTGAGCCGCGACGTAGGGGAAGTAGAGGGAGATGGAGCCGATCTGGTGCGGCTACGGCAGAGGCTGGAATATGGTCGTGTGTGGGATGGACCATGGCTCACGAGGGTGTACAAGGGTCTAGTAAGTCTTTGTTTGAGTTTGAGAGAAAAGTTATTAAGTTTCGAGTCAACTCGGGCTACAAACGGGAATATGGTTTTGTGGTTAAGTCGAATTGTGATAATAGGTCGAGGGGATCGAGTTTATGCTTGAGAAAATTGTTAGAAGTAAAAAAATAAGCTTATATGATGGTTCGGGATAGTCTCGGGCCGAGGACGTAGGAAAAAGTTAAAAAGGATAAGTTAGGGTTTCAGGGATAAAATGATCATTTTACGTCCAAAGAAATTCAGAAGTTCTGACAGTGTCCCAAGCAACCAGGACCCATGTTAAATGGTTATTTGAAATGAATATGCTAAATTTATGAAATTTATATGCTAAAGCAAATAGATTTCCCTGCATGCTTAGTTTATAAAAATATAAATTATTTCTAAACAGAATAAGGGAAATGATTGAAAAATAATTTGAAGAATGTGATTTGACTGTAACACACAGAGGATGTGTGAGAGATCCGTCGGAAAAAAGAGCGGTGAACTAGAATTGTGGAGAGAAGATGAGAAATTCCTTGTGTTTCATGTTGAAGAGAGTGAAAAATTTTGTCCAACCTTTGTGCCTCCTTATTGTTTTTCACGTGGAGATAGTTAATTGATCCCAAGGGAAAAACCCATTAACTATAAGAAAATCTAATGTTAAAAAGATATCAAAAAATAATATATAGTTTTTATAGAATAAAACTCTATCTACTATTTATTTCTTTCAATAAAAAATTTTCTCAACAAAATATTTTTATAAGTCAAACATCATAATTAGGATTCGAAAATCTGGCATAATCTTCAAAAATTTCGAATTTAACTCCTTGAAATTATCGTCGGCTTCAGTTTCACAAGTAGCAGAAGAACAGTCACATGGCGTGGCGACATCTTGTTCCTGGATTTCTTCTGTTTCTTATCTTGACAATTTCAAATGTGATAAAAATCACTTTCATAGCTCAAATTCGCACTAAAACCATAAAATTTCTTCATACAACAAAATAAAACAAAAGTGTATCAATTAAACATGTCGGAAGTTAAAAAATAAGAAATATGATAACAAAAATACTAATTATTACGAGCCTATAAATATTTGTGACCTTTTACGTGTTTGATCATTGCATGAATTTTTTGCAGAAAGGGTTTAGATAGCGTTCTCGAGTTTCCACGTCCCGCTTGCACGACTTTCACTTGTTGATTGAATAACAGAAATCAAAGCAGGAGTATGTAGTGGTGTTTTCGAGCTTCCAAATCCATTATTAACAAATTCTAATTCATCGCAGATACACACAGTTATAAATTTTATTGGATGTACCAAATATATGTAATATAATATAATATAATATAATATAATATAATATAATATAATAATAATAATAATAATAATAATAATAATAATAATAATAATAATAATAAAAACACAAAGATATATGGAAGAAAACTTGATATGCTTGGTAGACTGTTGGCAAAATTTGTTCCATGATATGAACATATAATATGATTGAAATAGCTATTTATGCGAGATAATTTACTAATTTCATTTTATATAGGGAGAATTACATTTTTTGTCATGCAATGTGTATTTTTTTATTTTTTTCCAGTTAACGATGATTTGAAAATTTAGTCATATACATTACATGTTTTTGTTTTCAATTTTGATATTTTTACGGTCAATTTTTTGTTTTAGTCATGCAACTTGTATCATTTAATTTTCATTTTTGATCTTTTAACTTGTATTTGTTTTCATTTTTGGTCTTCTTTTTTTACAAGCAGGCATGATGGACTCGGTAAAAAGGCATAAAAGAAAACAATATACAAGACTAAAAATTCAAATTCACTGTAACATGACCAAAAATGAAAAATAGATGCAAGTTACTGGACTAAAAATACAAATTCATTGTCAAGAAGACCAAAAGTGAAAAAAATGAAATTTACAACATAAAAAATGTAAATTTCATTATATGGAAACATTTTAAAACGTGATGTTAAGTTTTGAAATAAATGTTGGAAAATTGAAATTTTAGTCATGTAAGTTGGCATGTTCGGATTTTTTTATTTTGATCATTTTTTTTCCCATAGCCATTAAACCTGTTGATCTCTTCTAAATTTGGTGCACCTGGGCGGATCCAAGCCCACATCAAGGCAATCCATACCTAGCCCATAACTCCAAGCCCAGGATCCCTATCACTACCATAATTCCAAGCCCAGGATCCCTAACATTATCGGGAGTCCAAGCTCGTAAAGGGGCCGAGCAGCCCGAGCCCATCAAAGGTTCAGGAGTCTTGAGCCCCAACGCAACTAATAGATATGGAGATAGATAAGGAGCTTGATAAATCCGAGATTCGGGTATATCTAGCTAAGATATGGCAAGAGTCCTAGTCGTCACCAGAAGAGAGTCCTAGTGTTTGATGTCTCCCAGCCCAGGTAGGACTCTATCTCGGCAGGAATCATAGTCCAGCAAGGTAACTAAACCCTCATCTAAAAATACCAAACATATGCTACGGTTTTACACATTCACATCTTCTTACTCACTTAGCACCACTGTATTCCATTCTTAGTTTCTCTCCAGACTGACTTAAGTATTGGAGTCACGTCAAAAAATTTTCCGACGCCCCCTAACCCTACTCTCATATGTGCAGAGCTCAGGAGCCCGACCAGACCCGACCCGACCCGACCCGTTGTGAAGATTTAAAGACCCACTTTCCAAGCCGAACCCGTTGTAAAATTTTTATACCATCAATTGGCGTTGTTTGTGAGAAATTGAAGAAAAAAGAAATAAGATGGTGAATACTGAAGATATGGTCAATGGGAGCGAAGGAGACCAAAATATTAAAGGTAGCCAAAGCCCCACTGTAAGGTCTAGAAAATTCGAACTACGTAATCTGACTGTATGCAATATAGGGTTTTAGTAAAATATGTGTTTAATTATTTTAAAGTTTTAAATACATGATTATTGCATGGATATGTGTTTCGTTTCATGGTTTATTAAGATTTCATGCGTTAAGACTTTTAGTAGTATTTCGCGCTCGAAAGAGGAACGGGGAACGGGACAGTTAAGGAAAAATATTTTTATTAAATAATTATTTTTAAT
>NC_133322.1:15679972-15794784 GCF_012295235.1 Primulina huaijiensis | reverse complement strand
TAAGAAATATGACACATATTAAAAGAAGTAGCGTGTAGGAATTGATGACGGTCAAGAAGCCTACCATTTTTTACGAACAGTACATGCAACTCAAATTTTTGACAATTGAGACGGCATGCGCATCTTCTTTTTGACATTCAGACTCTCGATTTTTCTCGTTGATGGTATGAGAAACTCCTATAAATAGCGGTGATTGCGGTCCCTTAACACACACCTCATAAGAAAAATATACACCATCTACAGAGGGTGTTGAGTGCTTAGAAGGCATCAATCGGAAGAAAAACAGAGAAATTAAAAATTTTCAATGACCGGAGGTACTGCTCGATCTATTTCCGCATATTGATTATCATGTTTATATATGTGTGGGAACATGATTTTAGAAAAATTATGACAGTTGGTATCAGAGCTGTGATATATCTGCCTTGAAAATTTGTTTTCGTTTTCTGAAAATCCAATATCATGAAATTTTGAAAAAATTATTTCTGAAATTTGTGTAAGAAGCTTGAAGATCGGATATCATGAACTTTAAAAATTGATTTCTGAAAGTTTACGTAAAAACGGAAGTTTGGATATGAACTTTAGGAAATTGATTTCTGAAAGTTTACGTAAAAATGAAAGTTTGGATATCATAAATTAAGAAATTTACCTGAAAATTTCTCCGGACAATTTTCTTCATGATTACACATTGAATTTCTCGGTTGAAAGGTTTTTGAAAAATTTTGGAATGAATTTCTCGTCGCAAATGTTGTTTGAAGAAGATGATTCAATAATTTCTAAACAATCATGAAAAGTGAATTAATATAAAGGGGCTGTGGTTCACATTTATTATTATTATTAATTAAAACTAATAATAAATTTGATAATAATGTATGTATTTAATATATGGAGCCTAATGTTTTCAATTGCATTCAATTACGTGCAGTGTATGATTTGAGATTCACAATTGAAGTCTTCAATTATTTATGCAAATAATTATAATAATAATTTTTTTAAAAAAAATTATTATAATGAGATATTGTTTTGAGATAACATTGCATCGGTGATTCAAGTTAATTATTATTTAATGTGTTATTAAATTATATGTATAATTCGGTAAACATATAACATTTGGTTAAATAATTTGTACACATTAAAATAATTCCAAGTTCGACGTAATTTCTAATACATGTTTAGAAATTATTTTCGCATGTTAGATATAATGTCAATTATTATGGATAAGTGTTTGATGTGTACATGCAAATTTAATATTATGTTTGCATTTGTTCTTGAAATTTAAAATGCAAATAATATTGAAAAATAATTGGTACATCAATATTCACATTATGTTCATATTAAATTATATTAAGTTGTTTATAATTTGAAATGAACATATCAAGTAAGATATTAATATAATATTATAAAATAAAATATTTCAGATGTTCATAAATGAACAAATAATCCCCACTTTATCACTAATCCGATACAAGAGAAAAACTGATGAGGAGCCCACATTTTCACGTAAATGTGATCCTCATATTATCACTACTCTGATTGAAGAGAAAAACTGATGGAGAACTATTTGTTCATATTAAGTAAAAATATGAATATAAAGTTATTTAATGAAAAATTTTGGCTTATAAAGATTCACATAAATGTGAATTAAGTTGAATAATAATTATAAGGTGACGTAAGAAAACATGATCTAAGGGAGTTCTTCATAGATCGGTTTAAACTGCCTTGACTTGCCACTGGTCTCCCTGAGGAATGTTGCTCTGACTAGGAGTTAGGTATTTAAATGGCCTTAGCACTACCTATCTTTCTTGAGAGCACTCTGGTAAAATGTTGATTATGTTACTAAATAATTATTATATAAAGTATTAAAGTAAAGCCAAAATTTTGTCCCGTGAACCGTATAATTTTAAACAATTGAGGAATAACCACAACATCTTTAATTATGAAAAATTATGCATTAAGTGGATTTGGATAACATAATGGACATCAATTGTAATTAATTATATAAACATAATAAATTTTACTTCACATAGATTTTTATTATATTTATATAACTAATTAGGTTAAAATATTAAATTATATTTTTCTTAATTTACCCACAGGAATTAAGGAAAATACATTTTGATAGTTTTATCATAAAGTTACAGAAAAATCTTATTGAATTAAAATTTTAGCCCACATGCAAATTTTATGTCATTAGATTTTTAAAACATTAATTACATTGGTAAAACATGATATTGTCTCAAAATTTTAAACATATGATATTTTGTGCAGCTATGCAATCTGCGAGTTTTTCTGATATGAAATGTGACATTCTCGAACTAAAAGGCGATAACTATAAAATATGGAAAGAAAGAATTCTTCTTCAATTAGGGTGGATGGATATTGATTATGCTATATGGAAAGATGAATCATCTGCTATTACTGAAAATACCATTCCGGAGGATGTTGATCTTTATGAAAAATGGAAGCGATCTAATCGACTCTGCGTAATGTTCATAAAGACCAAAATCTCTGCTGGTATGCGTGATTTTGTCGATCAACATAATAATGTCAGAATTACTGAAGGCTATTGATGAACATTTTCAGTATTCAGATAAGGCACTTGCCAGTACCCTAATTATGGAATTCTATTCATTAAGGCTCACCAGTGTGAAATGTGTACGAGAGCACATAATGAAAATGCGGGACATAGCGGCTCGACTAAAGACACTTGAAATGGAAATATCTGAAATTTTTCTTGCGCACTACATTTTATGAACTCTTTCACAGCAATATGGACCCTTCAAAATTTCCTACAACACACATAAGGATAAATGGTCAATTAATGAATTAATAACCATGTGTGTTCAAGAGAAAAGAAGGCTGTTGATGTAAACAAGTGATAATGTCTTTATGAATACACAAGAAAAATTTAAGAAACAAGCCAAAGTCAATGGGAAAGGGAAAGGAATAATTTCACCCCAACCTGGCATCAAGAAAGAATCCAAGTGTTTCTTCTGTAAAAATACGGGACACATGAAGAAGGATTGCAATAAATTTAAGGATTGGCTTGAAATGAAATATATTCATACTTCATTTGTCTGTTATATGGGTAATTGTTGATCGATTTACGAAATCAGCTCACTTTCTTCTAGTGAAGACCACATACACGATGAATCAATATGCTGAAGAATACATCAAAGAGATAGTGAGGCTTCATGACATCCCAGTGTCCATTGTATCTGATAGAGATCCAAAATTTACGTCTGCATTTTGGAAGAGTTTACATCATGCTACGAGAACTCGATTGGCATTCAGTACAGCATTCCACCCTCAAACTGATGGACAATCAAAACGAGTGAATCAGATCTTAGAAGATATGTTGAGGGTCGGTACTATTGACTTTCGAGGTAGTTGGGACAGTAAACTATCTTTGGCTGAGTTTACATATAACAATAGCTTTCATTCAAGTATTGGAATGGCACCATATACTGCATTATATGGTAGAAAATGTCGCTCTCCTGTACATTGAGATGAAGTAGGAGAAAGAAATTATTAGGCCCTGAATTGGTACAACAGATAGCCGAATTGGTCACCAAGATTAGAGAAAGAATGCACACTGTCCAGAGCCGACAGAAAAGTTATGCTGATGTGCGACGTCGTCGATTGGAATTTCAGGTCGGTGACCATGTATTTGTAAAAATATCACCATTGAAAGGCATTTTGCGTTTCGGTAAGAAAGGAAAATTAAGTCCAAGATATATCGGTCCATTTGAAATCTTGAAAAGAATAGAAGACATGGCATACCGAGTTGCTTTACCACCGAAGTTGTCAAATGTTCATAATGTTTTTCACGTTTCCTTGCTACGGAAATATTTGGCAAATCCTCCTCATGTTCTTCATTATGAACCATTGGAACTTGCATAGAATCTCTTGTATGAAGAACGGCCGGTCCAAATCCTCAACAGGATATCAAAAGTGTTACGAGGCAAGGAAATACCCTTGGTGAAACTATTATGGCGCAATCATGCAATTGAAGAAGCAACTTGGGAATGAGAAGACGAGATTCAATAGAGATATCCTGAAATATATGGTACGTCAAATTTCGAGGACGAAATTCTTTGAAGGAGGGGAGAATTGTAATGCCCGGTTATTCGTACAAATGATAATAATGTGTTTATGTCATTTATTATGTAGTTAATTAGCTCATTATGTTGTACATGTTGATTGAGGTATCAATATTGAGATTGAATATGCTTTCTAGATTGTCAATAGTGTATTGAGAATGAATATGTGTCTCAATAGTGATAGTAAGATATGTAGGTAAAAGTAGTGTAATGGAAGTTTGTAGGAAATGAGATGAAAATATGACAGTTTTTACGTGTTTTAGCATAATGATTTGAATATGTATCCAAATTATGTGAGGCCACAACCATTAGAAAGCTAAGATATAATGCTACAACTTCCATGTTTTGGATTTTGTCCAAATCATTGGGGAAGACAAGCCAAAAGTGTCCCGAATTGTGTCGTGTGTATCGTCATTCCTTCACTGACACATGTTGGGAGAATAATCATAACTTTTTACTCAGACCTCCAAATGACATGAAACCAATATGAGATGTAAGCCAAGACATAGGGCTACAACTTTCATATTACACTTTTTCAGATTATGAAAGAAAAAAACATTTCTGGAGCGATCGTTGATGAAACTGTGTGCAGGATAGAATGCTTGGCACCCGAGCGGTAAGTTATGACCGCCCGAGCGCCCCTATATTACAAGTTCAATATTTTTCCCGAAGGTTCCATGCCCGGGTGGTAAGAAATGACTGCCCGAGCACCAATGCATAAACTTTAAGCCGAAAGTTCCGCGCCCAAGCGGTAAGAAATGAATGCCCGAGCGCCGCCTGATTTATAAAAAGATAACCATCAACTTTTCTAAGCAATTTCCACCATTTCTCACCTTCTTAACAACAAGAAACTCGAAAGAAACAAGAAACTTTCCTCCCAAAAGCTCCTTTCTTCTTTTCCTTCATCATTTTGAAGTTAAAACTTAGTTCTCCATCACAAGAACTTCCTAAGGGCGTAAGTATTCATCTCTTTTGGTTGTTATACATGTAGAGGAGTAAATTTCACCCAGTATAGACATAGTAACTGAATTATTGATATATTTGATAGTATAGGAAAGAGAAACATCGCCTCAAACCAGTATTCGTACACTTGGACTGTAAGTTTGCATGTTCTTAAAGTAATACATGAGTAATATTATGGATTTCAAATGCTTCCCATTGATTATTGCTATATGTACATTGTTAATATGTTTATTGATGAAAACATATAACCATATTCCATTGTTATGTATTAAATATGAAAGGAACTCATGAATATTGAAGATTGGTGTTATGTCATGAACGTGAACGTGAAAGAAAATGAAAATGACTGATTTTTATGTGAGCTTGTTGACATCATGAGTGGTTTTAAGTCCACCAAACCTATTGGCCAATATATGTTCATGGGGCGTGGGGTTGCCAAAGGTGTTCCCTAACGTCCAACACAGTAGTAGCTATATAATAAAGCAAGCACAGTAGTATAGATCAACTAATGAGGCTCAAGTACAAAAATGAACATGAATATATGATATGGTATGACATGTTTTAAAGATTCATTGTTGATCACGGCTGTATATGTATGTTCCTTCAACGCATATTGATACGTATAAGTGCCAACTTATTAACTTTTATAAACTAACGTAGCTCTTGTATTACAGGATCAGGTAATAAAGATACATAGGATGTCGGTTCACCAATGTATGCTTGTGACGTGCCTTACCTCGACAAGAACCTCGACGTCTTATTGTATAGTTTCCGCATATGTACTATAGTAAATTTTATGTCAGGGTTTGAAACAAGTTCCACGATATGTAGGATGATACAATGTATGTTTATATATGAAAATAAGTTTATATGTGTGTATACATGTTGTTGCTTGAGTTTTTGGCTTTGACAACATGTAGGAACATCATGCCAAAATTTTTATAAACCATTAAATTGGTATTCCTAATTTGAATTGCTTCATAATATAGATATATCATTCAAATCCAATTTTGATTATGGTAATCATGTCAAATATAGAAGAAGTTATAAACCATTAAACTGGTATTCTTAATTTTAATTGATTCATAATATAGATATATTATTCAAATCCTATTTTGATTATGGTAATCATGTCAAGTATAGAAGAAGGGTGTGACAGCGTATTTCAACCATATTTGGATCAGTTTTTAATAGTCTTCATAGACGATATTCTGATATATTCGAATAGCAGAGAGGAGCACAGTCAGCACTTGAGGACCGCACTACAGACTTTAAAGGACATACATTTATATGCCAAGTTCAGCAAGTGTGAGTTCTGGCTAGATAGATTGGCATTCGTGGGCCACATTATTTCCAGGGATGGAGTCGAGGTGGATCCCAACAAGGTTGAGGTAGTCAGACAGAGATTGGCCAGAGCCTAAGACTGTGACTGAGATCTGCAGTTTTTGGGATTAGCTGGGTGCTACAGGAAGTTTATTCAGGGTTTTTCTTCTATTGCGGTACCCATGACAGTCTTGACAAAGAAAAATTACAAATTCATTTGATGATCAGAGTGCCAGGAAATTTTTGAAAAGATGAAGCAAGCATTGACTTCAGCACCAGTTCTAGCGATGCCATCGGGGCAAGGAGAGTTTGTTCTGTAGACAGATGCTTCGAAGCTAGGTTTGATCGTAGTTCTGATGCAGCATGATAGAGTGATAGCCTATGCGTCCAGACAGCTGAAGGTTCATGAGAAGAATTACCCGACTTATGACCTCGAGCTAACAAAAGTAGTAGTCGCTCTGAAGATTTGGAGACACTATCTGTATGGGGAGAAGTGCAAGATTTTCACAGATCACAAGAGTTTGAAGTACTTCTTTACACAGAATGAGCTGAATATGAGACAGAGTAGATGGTTAGAGCTAGTGAAGGACTACGACTGCGTGATTTGCTACCACCCAAGAAAGACTAATGTAGTCACAGATGCTTTGAGCACGAAGAATGCAGCGATTTCACAATTTTCTGTACAAGGACCCTTGTTGACAGAGATTAAAAGATTTGAGTTTGCAGTTTGTGCTAGGGGCGATGCTCTTAATCTTTCTACCCTGACAGTGAATTCGACGCTGAGAGACATGGTTTGAGCAGGTCAGTTTTCTGATGAACAGTTATTGAATTAGAGACAGAGGGATGAGTCTGAGATTGTATTCTGTTGAGGATGGCATAGTCCTATATAGTGATCAACTATGGGTTCCTAGTGGTAATTCACTGAGAGAAGACATTATGAAGGAGGTGATATACTCCATTCACCAAGGAGTACGAAGATGTATTAAGATCTGCAGTCTTTGTATAGGTGGCCGGGCATGAAACGAGATATTTTGCGTTTTGTGACAGGGTTACCCAGGAAAGCTTAGACCACTCCCTATCCCCGAGTGAAAATGGGAGAACATCATCAAGATGGATTTTGTGACAGGGTTACCCAGGACAATTGGAAGATATAATGTCATTTGGGTGATAGTCGATCGGTTTACCAAATCAGGACAATTTCTACCGATCAAGAAGACTTTCACCATGACTCAGCACGTAGAGTTGTACATCAGAGAGATAGTCAGATTCCATGGGATTCCAGTGTCTATAGTTTCAGACAGAGACCCGAGGTTTACATCTGCGTTCTGGAAGAGTCTGCTTCGGGCATTGGGTACCAAGTTGCTATTCAGTACAGCTTTACATTCTCAGACCGACGGTCAGTCTGAGAGAGTAATTCGAATCTTAGAGGATCTACTTAGAGCTTGCGTGATCAACTTCCAGGACAGCTGGGAGCTGAAACTACCTCTTGCGTAGTTCGCATACAACAACAGTTATCAAGCATCGATTGGTATGACTCCATACGAAGCAGTCTATATGTCTAGACACCTAAAGGTTCATGAGAAAAATTACCCGACTCATGACCTCAAGATAACAAAAGTAGTATTCGCTTGGAAGATTTGGAGACACTATCTGTATGGGGAGAAGTGCAAGATTTTCACAAATCACAAGAGTTTGAAATACTTATTCACACAGAAAGAGCTGAATATGAGACAGATGAGATGATTAGAGCTGGTGAAGGACTACGACTGTGAGATTAGCTACCACCTGGTAAAGGCTAATGTAGTCGCATATGCTTTGAGCAGGAAGAATGCAAGGATTTCACAGTTGTCTTTACAGAGACCCTTGCAGACAGAGATTAAAATATTTGAGCTTGCAGTTTATGCTATGGGCGAAGCTCTTAGTATTTCTACCCTGACTGTGCAGTCGAGGCTGAGAGACAGGGTTTTATCATGTCATTCTTCTGATGAGCAGTTATAGAATGGGAGACAGAGGGATAATTCTAAGCGTATGAAATTGTATTCTGGTGAGGATGGCATAGTCCGATATCGCGATTGACTATGGGTTTCTAGTGGTGATTCACTGAGAGAAGACATTATGAAGGAGATCCACAACACCTTGTACTCCATTGACCCAGGGAGTACGAAGAAGTATTAAGATCTGCAATCTTTGTATTGGTGGTCGGGCATGTAACGAGATATTTTGCGTTTTGTGTCTGAGTGTTTAACGTGTCAGAAGGTTAAGGCAGAGCATCAAAGACCTGTAGGAAAGCTTAGACCACTCCCTATTCTCGAGTGGAAATGGGAGAACATTTCCACGATGGATTTCATGACAGGGTTACCCAAGACAATTGGAAGATATAATGTCATTTGGGTGATAGTCGATCGGCTTACCAAATCAGCCCAATTTCTACCGATCAAGAAGACTTTTACTATGACTCAGCACGAAGAGCTGTGCATCAGAGAGATAGTCAGATTCCATGGGATTCCAGTGTCTATAGTTTCAGACAGAGACCCGAGGTTTACATCTACATTCTAGAAGAGTCTGGATCAGGAATTGGGTACTAAGTTGCTATTCAGTACAGCTTTTCGTCCTCATACCGACGGTCAGTCTGAGAGAGTGATTCAGATCTTAGAAGATCTACTCAGAGCTTGCGTGATCGGCTTCCAGGACAGCTAGGAGCCGAAACTACCTCTTGCGGAGTTTGCATACAACTACAGTTATCAATCATCCATTGGTATGGCTCTATACGAGGCACTTTATGAGAGAAAGTGTAGATCACTGATCTATTGGGATGAGGTAGGTGAACGAGCAGGGTTAGATCTAGACATTGTCAGAAATACTGCAGAGCTAGTAGTCAAGATATATGATAGGACGAAGACTGCTCAGAGCAGACAGAAGAGTTATGCTGATACGCAGCACATAGATCCATAGTTTGTAGTGGGTGACCACGTCTTTGTGAAAGTTGCACCTATGAAAGTTGTGATGAGGTTTGGCAAGAAGGGCAAACTCAGTCCTAGATTCATAGGACCTTTTGAGATCCTCGAGAGAGTTGGGATACTAGCCTAAAGAGTTGCATTGCCGCCGAATCTGGCGGGAGTTCATAATGTGTTCCTTGTCTCGATGCTACGGAAGTACATGTCGAACCTTCGCATGTACTGAATTATGAACCTCCGCAGTTGACGCCGAACCTGTGTTTCGAGGAGAGACCTACCCAGATTTTGGACAGACAAGAGAGGACTCTCCGGAACAAGGTGATCCAAATGGTTAAAGTCAAGTGGTTGAATTATTCCGAGGAGGAGGCTACTTGTGAGACTAAGGCGGAGATGAGGAGTCGCTACCCAGAGCTATTTGGTAGTTTTAATTTTGAGAAAGAAATTCGATTTAAGGGGGAGGATTTGTAAAGTTTAGAAATTCGAACGACTTAATCATGCAAATCTAGGATTTTATTAAAATGTTTATTTAATCATTAAGATTGCCTGTTAGAGGGCTTCTAGCAGTATTTCACACCGTGGGCAGTTGAGAAAAAATATTTTTATTAAATAATTATTTTTAATTATTTAATATATGATATAATTGACATGTAAATTTCAAAAATAGGCCCTTTGTAGTATTTTTACACGCCCAACCATATTTTAAACAGGTAGTCGATGTTTAGCAAATCTGAAGACTTTTTGAGGATTCGGGTAATATTTTTGAAAACGTACCAAAATGAAATATTTTACGTGCGTGTTATTGGGCCTAATAGGCTTGTTTTGGTTAGTTCTTGAGCCAAGTCCATTACTGTAACGATCGAAAATCAGTCAACGTAGGCCGCATGCATGAAAATTATTAAATCTCTAAAATATATTAATTAAATGATTTTGGATGCGTGAATGATATATTTTGAGTGACTAAATGATTAATTATGTAATTTTGATTGGTTTCATAATTTAAAGAGTTTCAGACGAATATCGGTGGTTGGCCGGGGACGGAGGACGCGAGACGATTAAGGTGTTAAAGTTTTAAAATCTAAATTTTTATTTTTACTTAAAAAAATAAATATTTTAAGAATTATTGCATTTTTAAGGTCAATTTTAAATTAATTAGTGGGAGCAAGGGATTTTATGTATTTTATAAAGGTTTTTTTTTGTAAATAAATATTTTTAAATCTTTTACTTTAAGGCCTAATGATTTTATTCATCTTAATGGGCCTAATTAATTATTTAAAAATCTAAGCTTAATTAAGCCCATTAACAAGTGTTTAGGAAATCTTTTTAAATTTTTTTTAAAAAGGTCCTACACACACCTAAAAAAACACACACACACACACCTACACACACCGAAACACACACACACAATTCATGTAAATTGAAGGAGAGAAGAGAGGAATCGGCCAAATCTAGGGAAGCTTGCAACGAAGTTTTGATTTTTTTTTTCCTTCTTCGTTCTTAGATCTTCTTTCTCGTTCTTCCTTCCAACAACGATCACCTGATTCCCTTGCATCCCAATGTGGGTTTTTGGTGCGGTTTTGATAAGAAAAAGGGGTAGAAAAAAATAGAAATCGTTCTCCGTTCGTCACCGACGTTCCACCGCTACGGTATTCGTATTTCGAGCGTTTTAAACGCAAATGCACGTTTCTACACCTATTTTTTTGCATCATTCAAATCATATTATGTGTGTTTAATCATTTTTGCATGAAAAATATGAAAATCTCCTTTTATTTTCGTTTTTATGGCTTGTACATCTTAAAACTTCGATTTTCATGCATTGGAACTAACTTTGATTTTCATGCATTGAAACTCATGCTTATGATGCACAAATGGCTACCATGATAGGGCTATGGGAAAGGACGATTTTCAACATGTTTAAGGGTCCATAGATGCATGTTTAAGGGCTGGAAAATATGGATGCAAGAGCTGAACGAAAATTGTTTTAGGAACTAGGGTTTGCATTTTTTGTCCTAGGAAGAAGCAGGTTGTTAGCTGTTGTAGGGACATTTTCATGGGTCCTAATAGGGTCTATTCATGGTCCTAGATGGACTGTGAAAGGGCTGGAAAGGGAGGATAAAGGTTGCACGTCGCTTTGGGTCTCTTAAGGCTTGTAGGGGCGCGGGTTTAAGGTTGCAAGTGCTAAGGCTGTAGAGCCTGGTCCAGTAGAGTTCTAAGGTTTCACTCTAGGTCCTAGGATGGGTACATAGGGTCTGGACATGATGGTTAAGGGCTAGGATCGATGGATTGAAAGTTGGCTTGGGCTAGGATTTGATCAAATATGTAGAAAATTCAGTAGGCGTTCTAAGCTATTCCAAGGGTCTTAAATGGTTTGATTTGGATGCATAAGGTATGGTTAGGTGTTATTAAGCTATAGTTCAAATTTGGTAAAGTTTGGTTAAGTTTTGAGTCGATTCGGGTTAAAACCGGGACGTACGATTAAATTTTAAAACGAATTGAGAAATTAGTTGAGCAGCTTAATTTTACATCTAAGAAATGTTTATGGGTGTATTTTAAGGTGTCATGTTAAGTTTAAATATGAAAAGTTTATGTTTAAAATTTGGGAAGAAAATATTAAGTTTTGAATTTATTCAGGTTAAAAACGCTTCATGGTTTAGTCATTAAGTTATTTTGTAGAGCCCAAAATCAGTATACGTAAAATGATGCATTTATTTAAATTGCTAAATTATCTATTTAATTTTAAAATGATTTTTTTAGCAATGCACGATTAATGATTTGCATTATTTTAAATTATTATATGTTTATTTGATGCACGTTAAAATGTTTTCTGGAGTTTCATGTTTCTGGCGATTATTCGATGCGGGTTCGGGGAAAAGTGACCGGCGACGATTTGGGCGATTGTAAAATGTGGTATTTTATTTCAAGTCAAGAAAGTATCATTTTAAATGATTTATTAAATTTTTAGCATTTTAAAACTTAATTTAATTATTAGGTGATTTTTAAGATTTTAAAGTTTCAAAGTTTATGACTTGAATATTTTATTTTAAATTATGAGATTTTTAGTAAAGTTAATAGTGAGTTAGTAGTCTTAATTAGCAAGTTAATTATTAATTAAAGCCTTTAATCCCCACTAACCCACTAACTCACACACACAGATACACGTTACACTCACACACACACACACACACACACACACACACACACTTGGCCTCTGCACACACACACATCTCTTGCACCCTTTCATTTCTTTTTGAAGAGAATTTGGAGGATTCTTAGGCTCTTTCTTCAGCAGCCCCATCTCCACCTTTCTCCTTCAAAATTTTAGCAACCACATGTTTATTTTAGTAGAAAAATCGTGCCTCAAGTAGCCTGGATAGTTTCCAGCACCGCGTCGCTTTGTTATTCGTCGTATCGTGAGTTTTAAAGATCAAAAGCATGTATATTGTTTCGTTTTCGCAGCGATCTTGTCATAGTACTTATTTTGATGTATATTGTATGAAAAACATGTGTATGTTATGAAAAAGTTTGAGCAAAAATGTTTAAAATGATTTTGGATCAAAATTTTGGATCTCAAAAACTGAGTCTGCTGTATTTTTGAATACTGAGAATTTTTGGTCGATTTTCTGGAAAAACTTTCAATATATAAAACGTAGAAATTTTTGATACCTTTGATTTGACAGTAAATTCGTAATTTTTGGACAAGAAACGAGTGAGTTATGATCATTTTTGTGAGACTGCTCAAACTGTGAAATTTCTGTGTCATAAAATCCGTCACCTTCTGTTATTTTAAATACTGCGACTTTTTGGTCGATTTTCTGGAAAAAACTTTAACATGTAAAACGTAGAGATTTTTGATACCTTCTATTTGACAGTAAATTCGTAATTTTTGGATAAGAAACGAGTGAGTTATGATCGTTTTTGTGGGACTGCTCAAACTATAATTTTATGAAAATGCATTTTTGATATGTTCTTGAAGCCCTCGAAGTTTTTAAGTATGTTCGACGTGCAAAGAAAATATTTTTATGTTTTTGAGGTATGCTAATTATCCTGTGACCAAATATGAACGGGTTAGGAAGTCGGTGAACATGGCCGAGGACCTCTCCACCCAGGTGAAGTATGACCGGGTTTGATCTGGATTGAAAAGCGGTAAAGTATGATCAGAGACCAATCCACCGGGTAAAGTATGACCGGGGATCTTATGTATGTGGTAGTGGACATCTCTGCCAGCACAGTATTGTGGTTTAGTCTGATCAGGCGCATTATGTTACGTGTCACTTGCTTTGAAACATATCTCTACACAAAATGATGAAGTTATGTATGTTCAAGTATGTATGATGCAAGTTTGTTTACGAAAAGTTTTATGATGATGACACGTCTTTGTTTATGTTAAAAAGTTCAAGTTTCAAGTATGTACATTCTACTTTAAAAATGCATGTGGTTTTATTATGTATTACTTGTTATTCATAGTTTATACATGTTGAGTTTTTAGACTCAATAGACTTGATCGATGCAGGTTAGGACGAGTACGAAGAGACGAGATGTGGGGATCAGTGAGTTGGCTCGGACTACGTGGAGGCTAAACCCGAGGACCGCTTACGTTTTAAGAAATTTTTGTGCACGTATCAAATACTCTGATTTTCACGGGATTACTTTACGATGTTTAAACAAGTGCTTTTGCAAACTTTGATTGTGGTTGTTTTATTTCAAATATTTTAGACGAGCATATTATTTTTATCACAATTTGAAAGTTTATTATTTATTGAAGAAAATTTTTAGTTTTCCGCAAATTTCAAGTAGTTCAAAATACGGTACGTTACATATTAAATCGAAAGGCTCGGGTTTACGTCTAAGAAAAATATTAGAGTACAAATTTAAGCTTATATGATGATTTGGGATAGGATCAAGTCAATACAATTAAAAAAAAGTAAAAATCGGGAATTTTAGGGTCCAAAGGTAAAAATGGTCATTTTGCTTCCCGGGTAGTACGAAAGGCTTGGCAGAGCCCCGAAGAATCATAATACATGTTAAATGATACTTTTAAAATGTTTATTATGAAAATATAGAATTTTATGATTTATGATAAAACTGTGAAATTTTTATTGTTAAAATGCTATTTTTCGAATGTGGAAAATACACGATATTTTATGATTAAAAAGAAAAGGAAAAAATATTTTGGAGGATGTGAATGGATTGTGACAAAGAGGATATGATATATGATTTAAGGAGCCCGTTTATGGGAGAAGGCCCCCAGAGGGAACCCAACGATCGTATTTCCATTTTATGTCGGTGTCTAGTGCCTGTATCCATGCGCAATAGTGAGCTAAGACTGATCAGTCGACCAGAGGATACAGCTAGTCACTTTCAAGGATCAAATTTCACCCAAAATGATATATGATGTTGGAAAGCTTTATAATTTAATGATATATGATTACAAGATTTTACATCAGCTTGTTTTACTAAAAAGATTTATTTTAAAGCTGCATGTGCCTGTATATGTATTATTTGTTATGATGGTTAGAACGTGCTGAGTCATTAGATTCATTAGGTTTAGTTGATTGTAGGCGATGATGATTTTGAGGGAGGCGATGACGATTGAGTGGATCGGGTCCGGCAGTACACTCTCGAGGGACATTATTTTTCGCATTAGTTTGATAGTTAAATTTTTAAAAATTTTTTTAATGATTTAATTAGAGATTTGCATGTTTTTTTTTATGTTAGTTGATCTTGTTAAAGATCGGCGTAGTATTTTTGGTAATTAACGAGCTAGAAATTTTTATACACTTGGGATTTTAAATGTTACATTAATATTTGGATTGTGGAAATGTTAAGTTATTTTTAATTTTGAGTTTCGAATTTTATGGCTTAAAAAAAAATTTAGTAGGATTATAAAATTTAAAAGTAGTGGACGTTAGAATTACACCTCATTATTTTTAAAACTTAGGCCCAATAGTAACTCATTTTACTACAAAAAAAAAAAAAATCCACCCAAACCCTAATCCCTCCCCACCACCATTCGGCCGCCCCTCCCCTCTCAAACCTAGCAGCAACATTGCTTCACTTCTTACAAGAAATTTCAGTAGAAGTTTTTCTCGTCCCTCTCTCAATTTGGTCATCTTTTTGCGTACAAAACTTCATTAAGGCACGCCCTACACTCTTTTTCCCTCATCAATCATATCATGATATGTATATTGAATGATTATGTATGATAAGTAATAGATCTACTGTTGTGCATCGATTTTACATGTTTTTAACATGGAACAATATAGTGTTCTTACCTTGTATATCACGTTTGTGCCATGATTGAAGGGCTGTCGGATTTTAGAGGTATAGGGGACGATCTAAAGGAGGTTTAGAGAAGGTTCAAGTGGAGGTTTCAGATATGGAACGTGTCGAGGTAGGATGGCAGATCGGTTTGCTTGTATAGGGCACCTCTTGGCTAGATCGAGTGGTAGGTTGTGTGCAGAGGTGCAAGGGCTGTTCAAAGCTATGGATCAAACCTTGGTGGGTCTGAGATGTGGCATAGGATGGCTCGAGCACAACTGGTTGCTGGCTAGGAGTAGATCGAGGGAGCTATGCACGGCTAGGGCTCGAAATTTAGGTGTTCAGGTGAAACGTGCTCAACCGCGAGTATGGGGCTAGGGTCCATGGCTAGGTCTGTCCAAGAGGGTCCAAAAGTGGGCTAGGAAGGGTTGGTTCGAGGCTGGTCCAAGCTGGTTAGGCTTAAGGTCGAGTGTATGGTTCGGTAATGCAACTAGAGTTCGAGGTTTGTTCAGAAAAGTTAAGCAAGGTTCAACAAAGTTTAGAGGGTCCTAAATGGCTGGAATTATGTTTTTTAAGGTCTGGTAGGGTGTGAATACTATATGGATTTAATTTTGGAGAATTTGGTTAAGTTTCAGATTTATTTGGGTTAAAACTGGGACTCCGGTCCAAGTTTCAAAACGAATTATAAAATTTAATGCATAGGCTCGAGTTTACGTTTAGGAAATAGTTATAAGTATGTTTTGAGGTGTTTTAATAAGTTTGGTTGACTTCGGGTCGAAATTTTAAGGTCCATGGGTAAAATGGTTAATTCGGGTTTTCAGGAACAAAATGGTCATTTTGCTCCCGGTCGAATTAACAGTCCTGGCAGTGCCCTGATAACTAAAAATGCATGTTTAAAATGTCTATATTAATTATGAATATGAATTTTTATGAAAATGTTGGAAAATACATTGCATGCTTGGTTTTAAGAAAATGAATGTATATGCATGATTTTTACAATTGATGAATACGATGACATGTTTTTGAAGGAGGTGGGTTGGTTGTGACTAATACGAACACGAACATGTAAGGTCAAGGCTCATTGGAAGGGTAAAATTGTCGCTGATGTCTTCGTCGTTAGGTACCGAGGTTATACGTCGATGGATCCATCGACCCAGAGCTAGTACGAAAGTCACAACTAATTATCTGAATTCAATAAGGAAAAATGAACATGTATATGATGATATGATATAACACGATTTGATATGACTCGACATGGTTACATTCATGTTTACATTTTTAAGGATCATGAAACTTATTTTAATTACAGTACTTTTCACGGTTGCATGATATTTATATGTATTTTTTATAACGGTACATGTGTGTTGAGTCTTTAAACTCACTAGGTGTGATTGATGCAGGTGAGCATGATTTTGAGGAGACTAGAGGTGCTGAGGACTGATCTGGCTGAGCTGGTTGAGCACGTTAACCCGAGGACCTCGTGTTTCTTCCACATTTATGATATTATGATTTTCGTGTCATGGGTTAAAACAATATTTTTTGTGTTTATGAATTTTAACACGCTGGGGCTTTGATGGATTTTGGTAGCATGTTGAGTTTTTTTTTTTTTTTTTTAAAACAGTAGACTTTGAGATTTATGGCATGTATAAGATTTGCGAATTGCAGTTACTTCATGCTATCGTTGGGGGATTTTTACTCAGTGTGAGTTTCGAAATTTCCATGCTTGTACTTAGTTATGGTTTTGGCGATTAAAAAAAAATCAGTAGAATTTTAGCATTAGGCGTTTCATACATGGTGCGATTCAAGCACACCCGCATGAGGCTAGATTGAGCCCTTAGCCGTGCTCGTACCCATCCTCAACACTCCAGCCGTCTTGGACAACCATGGCTCGTGGCTCGTGGCTAGGACCCTCACGAGCCCAGCCCTTCGCCTGAACAGCCGCTATTCTATTTCCATCCCAAAAATCGTTCCCTAGCCTTGTGAACCCAATTTTTGTTCTGCCTCTATTCACTCACGTCCAGCCCTTACGTAGCCTTATCTAGGCTGCTAAACCCTCTTAAATTGATCCCTTCTAATAGTCATTCCTTGGCAGCCCTTTTGTGCATCAATACCATGAATTTAAAAGCATGAAATTCAATGTTTTAACATGTACAAGCCATTAAAACGAAAATATATAAGAGGAGATCATGTTTTTCATTATTTTATGTTAAATACACATAATATGGTATAAACGATGAGTGAAGGAGGATTAAAGTGTGCCCTTGCGTATTTCACGCACGAAAAACAATTCTTGACGCGAGGGACATTGGCGGAGAGACGGAGGAGAAGACCTTGCTGAAGTTTCCCTTCAAATTCACGTGAATGGTCCTTTAAAAAGCGTGTGTGTGTGGGTGTGCTGATGAAGGAGGGGTGGGGAGAGAAAACCTAGGTTTTTTGTGTGATATGAAGTGTTTTGTAGTTTAGAAACTCCTCAATTTTATATAAATAATTGTGTAGGAGTTTAGATCTAATAAACTTAGTATAATAGGCCCATTATAGTGTAGGTAAAATATTTCGTTTAGGAAAGTTTTCGAAAATATTAACTGAGCCTCCAAAAAGGCCATGTTTTCTTCAAAAATCGATTACCGGTTTAAAATACGATTCGAAGTATAAAAACACCTCAAAAAGCACCACTTTCGAAAATAACATATAAAATATGCCATATATTAAATAATTTAAAATAATCATTTAATAAAAATATTTTTCCTTTGTGGTCTCCGGTCTCCGTTCCTCGATCGCGTCTCGAATAACCCTTAAAACACAGTTTTATGTTTTTTAATATAAAACCATATTTTAAACATGTAAACATGTCTACCGCATTTAAATTAATGCAATTAAAACACTTCAATTAGTCATTTTCTATTTTTTCTAGATTTACATGCAGTTGGATTACGTTATCGCATTTTGGACCTTACAGATTTTTTTTAATTTTAATTTATTTAGTTGTGCGCTGGGGCGGACAAATTCACTTGTCCTAGCGTGTCTGGCTCGCATTTTAGCCTCAAATTCATCATTTTTGGATCAAATTATCTACAAATCAAACCAAAACGTATAAGATTTAAAAATGAAGTATAAGAGGCCTGGAAGCAGACTAAACTAAAATCGATGTAACAAAAATATGCATGAATCAGACTCAAAACGACTCACAAAACACATGAAAATGACACATCACGTACGATCCATTTGGTTATTCATAGGGATTAACAAGAAGAATTATCTCCACTTAAAATACGGAATAGTTGCGTGTTCAACGATTAGAACGCGAAGTTAAATAACTCTAAACACCCTATGCATGAATTTATATAGGGATAAACCAAAAGAATTATCTCCACTTAAAATATGGAATAGTTTCGAATTCAACGGTTATAACATAAATTTAAATAACTCTAAACATCCTATGTATGAATTTATATCATATGACGCCAAAAATTTTTTTTATTGTCAAAGCAAAATTTCTTTGAGTATTTTACACTTCCAGATTAGTACGAGAAAATAGTACTCTAACATAACTCTCGACGGGTCGAGCTAAGGCCAACACCATTTAGGGGGCATTTTTGGCGCTGGGTTGGCATGGCAATATTATGTTGAGCCTGATGCAGAACTATGTAATATGATGCTAAATGCTTTTTTTATTTTTAAAACTATTTATTTATATTAAATATTGTTCAAAATGCTGATTATTAAACTTAAATAATTATTTTGTGACTAAAAAAATAATTATTTCGATTAAATAATTATTTTATATAGTTATCATTCAAAATAAATAATTATAAAAATTAAATTTATTTTATTATCTTTTATATAAAATTAAATTTAATTACTTGAATTGATTGAAATTATATAAATTATTGACACGCGATTACTTGAATTGATTGAAATTATATAAATTATTGACACACGATGTTAAAGTAATTGATTGAAATTATATAAATTATTGACACACGATGTTAAAGTAATTGATTGAAATTATATAAATTATTGACACACGATTACTTGAATTGATTGAAATTATATAATTTATTGACACGCGATGTTAAAGTAATTGATTGAAATTATATAAATTATTGACACACGATATTAAAATACTAATTTATTTATTAATATATACATTATATAAAATAGTATAATCATAGTATGTAAAATTGTTGGGAATATTTGGAAAATATATTTTATCAACCCTTTGTAGCCCATCCATTCGATTAATCATGTGATAGAGTTTTAAGAAATTCAGATAATGACTTTTTAAATAATAATGTAATTTCTTAATCAAATGACATATGAAGAAATGAATTAAATATTTTATTTATATTTTTAAAAATCAATGGTAAATCTATTATTTATTAATTTTTTAGCTTTAGTCAAATATTTATTTAAATATATTTTTTTAAAAATTATTTTCTTATACAAAATTTCCCCCTCAGTTGCAATCACCACCAAATAATTTCAGCTCGCCGCACGGAACCCTCGCCTCAGAAAACACACGCCACGCCTCCTCCGCCGCCGCCTCCACCTCCACCTCCACCTCCACCTCCATATCTGCCGCACCATTTTCTCCGGCGCCGGATTATTTATCGTTCAACCATTTACACTCAATCTAAGAATCCGATTTCTTAAATATCGTGGTAGAAATCATAATTAAGGAGCCAAATTAGGGAGAAGAATGCCTCCGAAGCAGCAATCGAAAGCGGATTTGGCAAAGAAGCAGAAGGTAGTCGAAGACAAGACTTTCGGGCTTAAGAACAAGAACAAGTCGAAGTCTGTGCAGAAATATGTGCAGTCTCTCAAACAATCGGTTCAGCCTAAAGCAGATGCTACCAAGATCAATGCCCAGGTCGAGCAAGGATGTATAATTTTTACTTGTGTTTGTATCTGGATATATTGTATTGTTGAATGTTTGATGGATTATTTCTTTGGACGGTGATTGATTTATATATGTGTATTTTTTATTGGAAAATTAACAGAAGAAGAAAGAGGAGGAGCTGGCGAGGGAGAAAGAGCTTAACGAGTTGCTTAAAGTTGCTATCAGACAACCTAAAGTTCCTGTTGGTAATTTTCTTTCTTTTACTTGCTTTTGTTTGCCACTATTCGTATCTGTTGTCTTATTTGGTATCGATATAATTTAGTTTGATCTATTCACTTGTAAGGATATGAAGAATTTTGCTATGGTGATGGTGTGCATGAGAGTGTGTCTGTGTACTTCCTTTTGTTGTGGTGGTGTGGATACCTGGGTGGCTTATATTTCTTGTGTTGCATTTAGGTGTGGATCCGAAGTCAATACTTTGTGAGCATTTTAAGTTAGGACAATGCGCAAAAGGTTTCAAATGCAAGTTCTCCCATGATTTGAATGTGCAGAGGAAAGGCGAGAAGATCGATATTTATAGTGATAAGCGCGATCAAGGTTTTGGTCTTGATGTCTTAATTGTAGCATTCAATTATGTCCAGTTATTTTCTAATAGTTCCTCACCTGAATTTTCAATCTTTTTTAATCAATTTCTTTTTCTTTTTTACAAAGAAAATGAAAAGGAAACAATGGAGGACTGGGATCAAGAGACGTTGGAAAAGGTTGTCGAGTCCAAGAGCAATGAGTACAACAAAAATAAGCCTACCGACATTGTAAGTGTTTGTTTGGTTGGTTTCCTTTTTATGAATTTTTGCATGGAACTATTTTTACATTTCCCTTTGGTTGATGTTTTGATTCATGCATTATAATTTATTATCAATGCCATACTGTGGGTTAGTTATGGACATTATTTACATGAGTCTATGATTTGTTAGGATGAGCTTGTGAATATTCAAGTGATGGCTAGATAAGACATTTCTCTATTTTTTTATGAACTGTCATGACAAGCATGTATCATTTGGTCTTTCATATAAAATATATGGGATGAGAACATAAGAGTTGCATGAAGATTAGAGTGCTCAATCTTTAAAATTCTAATTGTAGCGTCCTTACCCGAGCCACTACTCAATAGACTAATAAGCATGCAACATCAAACTTAATAACAACAATTAAACAGCGGAAACCAAATAATTAATCATCTTACAACCCAAATGAAAACGGAACAAATAACAGCAGTCTTAAACATTAATACAACCATATCGAAAACATAGTTCTAAACGAGAAAACGATAAACCACATAAAACCTCCACTGGATCACCATCGAAAACTCAATGCTCTAGTCACTGCCCTGGTCGTCCGAACCGTCCAACTTAAGACATGGCCCGTGGAATGGGTGCCCAAGATGAAAACAAAGAAGTGAGCGAAAATCGCCCATACGAGAATGTACAAGTATACAAACTGATATGATGCATGCGAAAATGCAATATGCTCCGATATCAAGGATCAAGTTAAGAATCTCATGCTCAGTCTACAGGCGCTTGAGTGTGTAGTCTCTGATCTGCCCTAGGCATGTTTTGGCTCCCACACTCATCATCAAGATGTGGACCTACAATGTCCAGGTCATCAAAACCCGCGGGTCCCGTCGGACACTGTAGCTCTCGATGCCCCATCATCCACAATACATAATAGGGCTGAGCGGCCCCAGCAAACGAGGTATATCTCAAAAGTGTGTATACTACGCTTGAATATCTCAGTCAGTACATCATGTACCTCACTAAAACAATCTGACATAAAGCTCTGAACCTAGACAATACCAACAATATAATGAAATCACTATCAAACCAGATCTTGAATTACCAAACATGCTTCAAAATTCTTCCTAAAAGCTTTTAGGATTATACATGCGTCCGTCGTCAGCCCGCTGATGATGTCTCGATCCCAGTTCACCGACCCCTCCTTGAGTCGACACTAGCTCCGAAACTTCCCGACACCAAAGTGCCCTAGAAACTGGCTAAAAAACCTAAGGTATATGGCTAAAACTCTCTCTGAAGAATGCGGTGTAGGAAACAAAAGAAATCAGCTTCCATTTATAGGCTGCATCCGGACTATTTCAGAAAATCCGAATCAATCTTATCTGCCACGTGTCAGAATCTCATTTGTCTAGTTGGATTTCTCGGGATAAAGAAATCTAAAGTAGATCGGGTTATCCATTTAAAATTCGGTGGATCCCAACAGTTTGATCCCGAATTATCAATTCCTTAATAATACTTAATTAACAACTCTTTAATCATCTCTTAATTAATACTTCATTCAAAATAAGGATTCGGGTCATTACATCCTCCCCTCTTTACAAAAATTTCGTCCTCGAAATCAGAACTGAAGTACAATACAACTGAGTAAAATACAACTCATGATTACAAAGATACAACTCAAAACAAATGTGGATGCTTTGAGCGCATACGACTCTCTAATTCCCAAGTCGCCTCTGCAGTACCTCGGCGTTGCCATTGCACTTGAACAAGTGGAATGGTCTTGTTCCTAAGCTTTTTCTCTTTTCTTCCCAGGATTAAAAGCGGCTGCTCGACATAAGTCAAGTCTTCTTCAAGTTGAACATCTGTCGAACCAAGAACGTGCGATTCATCTGCCACATACCTTCGTAGCAACGATACATGAAAGACATTATGAATGCTGGATAGATACGGCGGCAAAGCCAATCGATATGCCAAATTTCCAACACATTCCAAGATCTCAAAAGGTCCAATGAATCTTGGGGCTAATTTTCCCTTGAGTCCAAATCTCATCACCCTGTGGAATGGTGAAACTTTAAGGAAAACTTTTTTCCCTGACTGAAACTGTAGAGGTCTACGCTTGGTATTCGCGTAACTCGCTTGACGATCTTGTGCAGTTTTAATTCTCTTCTTGATCAATTCCACTTGGTCAATCGCTTGTTGCACTAATTCAGGTCATTGTACTTGTCGTTCTTCTACTTCGTCCCAAAACAAAGGAGTACGACAACGTCTACCAAATAATGATTCGAACGGAGCCATATCAATGCTGCTGTGGTAGCTATTGTTATATGCAAACTCCACAAGCGGCAGATGATCATGCCATGCTGGTCCAAAATCCAAAGCACAAGCATGCAACATGTCCTCGAGTGTCTGAATAGTCCTCTCAGATTGACCATCGGTCTCTGATGATAGGCAGTACTCAGACTCAATGTCGTCCCCAACGCTTTTTGAAAACTTCCCTAGAACCTTGAGGTAAAGCGTGGATCTCTGTCACTGACTATACTTGTTGGAACACCATGATATTTAAGAATCTCTTGGATGTATAGTCTTGCCATGCGATCGAAACTTTATTCCCAACTATACGGAATGAAATGCGCTGACTTAGTCAGTCGGTCCACAACAACCCAAACGGCATCACAATTCTTAGATGACTACGGCAAGTGGGTGACAAAATCCATCGTCACATACTCCCACTTCCACTCAGGGCTAAGAAGATTCTGAAGTAAGTAATCCTCCTGGTCGTCGATGTTCAGCTTTCACTTGCTGACAAACCAAACATTTGGCTACAAATTGGAAAACACTTTTCTTCATACCTTTTCACCAAAACTTGGTCTTTAAATCCTTATACATTTTCATGATTCTAGGGTGGATACTCAACTTACTCCTATGAGCTTGAGATAAAATCTCGTCTCTTAATTTAGAATCTTCTGGAACTACGGTTTTCCCTGACAGACATAAGGTTCCATCTGTTTGGAACTCAAAGTCAGATGTATTGTCTCCGTTAGCTAACCTTGCTAACTTTTTCCCTTTCGGGTCATAAAACTGAGCTTCTCTGATTTTGGCATGCAACGTCGGTTCAGATAAAATGCTCGTTACTGGAATGTTTTCCATTCCTTTCTTATGACAGAAGTGAAATCCCAGAGAACAACAATCTTGGATTACACTTGATATGAAGCTTGTCTGAAGTGCAGATAATCTCACCTTGTGACTAAGAGCATCTGCTGTAAGATTCGCTGATCCTGGATGATACTTGAATTCGCAATCATAATCCTTTAACAAATCCATCCATCTTCTTTGGCGCATATTCAACTCTGCTTGAGTGAAGATATTCTTCAAACTCTTGTGATCTGTAAAAATCTCAAATCTCTCTCCGTAGAGATAATGTCGTCAGATCTTCAAAGCAAACACAATCGCTGCCAATTCCAGATCATGAACTAGATAAATCTCTTCATGCTTCTTCAACTGTCTGGATGCATATGCAATCACATGACCATTCTGAGTTAAAAAACACCCAAGACCTTGAAGTGATGCATCAGTGTACACAATGTACCCTCCTGATCCAGATGGCAGAGCTAAAACTGGTGCAGTGGTCAAACGTTGACTCAGTTCATTGAAACTATTTTCACAATCATGTGTCCATTCGAAGTGCACATTCTTACACGTCAGTTGTGTCAATGGTTTGGCAATCTCAGAAAATCTTGAGATGAATCTCCGGTAATAACCTTGCCAAACCTAGAAAATTTCTTATTTGTTGACCTGATTCCGGTCGTGTCCAACTAAACACTTCTTTGATTTTGCTAGGATCCACTGATATCCCATCTTTGGATATAACATGTCCCAAGATGACAACTCTGTCGAGCCAAAACTCGCATTTGTTCAACTTAGTATACAGTTGGTGATTCCTTAAGGTTAGCAACACAGTCCTTAAATGTTGTGCATGCTCTTTAAAGCTACGAGAGTATACAAGTATGTCATCAATAAAGACAATGACAAACTTGTCAAGATACTCTTGGAATACTCAGTTCATCAAATCCATAAATACTGTTGGAGCATTCGTCAAACCAAACGGCATCACTAGAAACTCTTAATGCCCATACCTTGTTCGAAATGCAATCTTAGGGATATCACGTTGATGAACTCGAAGTTGATGATACGCAGATCGTAAATCGATTTTCGAGTACACTGAAGTCTCTTGCAGTTGATCAAACAAATCATCGATCCGCGGTAACGGATATTTATTCTTGACTGTTACTCTGTCGATAGTCTATGCAAAGTTGCATAGACCCATTTTTTTTAACGAACAACACTGGTGCTCCCCAAGGAGACACACTAGGTCTAATGTACCCCTTGTCAAGAAGATCTTGTAACTGTTGTTTAAACTCTTTCATCTCCGTTGGTGCCAATCTATAAGGCGCTCTGGAGATAGTGCGGTTCCTGGTGCCAATTCTATCTCCGCTTCCACTTCCTTCTCGGGAAGAAATCTAGGAATTTCATCGGGGAAAACATCAGGAAATTCATCGACAACTGGAATGTTATTCATGTCGATTACGACCTTCGATACGTCAACAGCATAAATGAGGTATCCTTCTCCTCCTTTCGCAAAAGCCCGTTGTGCCTTTACTGCAAACACTATTGGTATTGGAGGTCGAGCTCCCTCACCGAAGAAAAACCAATTCTCGTCTCCTTCTGGACGAAACTGAACGAGAAGATGATAACAATCTACCGTCGCTCTATACTTAGTCAATAGGTAGATTCCCATAATACAATCGAAATATTCCATAACCAATATCATCAAATTGGCAGACAAGTATTTTCCCTCAAATTCTAACAAACAGTCTACTACAAGTCGCTTAGCTAAAACCTCTTGTCCCATCGGTGTAGACACCGACATCAAAACATCTAATGACACGTATGGTAGTTTATGGTTCTTAACAAACGTTGATGCTATGAATGGATGAGATGCTCCAGTGTCAATTAATACATATGCATGAATACCACATAAAAGAAAATTACCTGCAATCACTCTCTCATTTTGCTCCTCAGCTTGTTCTTGGTTTAGCAAACACTTGCCCCTGAACTCGTGGACGTTGCTGAGATCCTTGTGATATTCCACCACGACGAGAACCTTGAGCAGGAAAACCTTTCTCTTGCACAGTGGTCTCAGACTGTTTTCCACTGTAAGACCCTGCCATAGAACCTCCGCCTACACTCTGATTCTCCAAATTAGGGCAATCCCTCTTCAAGTGACCAAAACCACCACAGTTGAAATATGCACCTGTCACTCTTCGACAGTTCTCCGTCTGGTGATTGCCTCCGCAGTAGCCACATTGCAGCTTTTTCCTACCAAAGCTGTGCATCCTCCAAAACCGGAAGAAGAAGAAGATACAAACTTCTTGAATGACTGACCCCTCGGTCCCAACGAACTAGAACTTTTGCTAGCTTGCATGGCCTTCCTCCTAGCAATACCGATCTCAGCTTGACGACAACAATTCACTAATCCTTCGTACGAAGTAGGAGCGTCACAAACAGAAACCCGATCAAAAATCTCCTTGTTCAAACCATTCAAAAAGTGAGAATATTTTGCTGCAGAATTCTCACTGATGTGAGGAGCGTACGGCAACAGATCCGTAAAACGCTTTTGGTAATCCTCAATGCTCGAATCTCCTTGCTTAATGGACAACAGTAACATCTCCTCCGTCTGACGAAGAGCTGGCGGAAAGTGATGATTGATGAAAACCTGGCGGAAATGTTCCCAACGAATCCACCCATGCTGCTGAACTAGAATGGCAGATGCAGGTTTCCACCATTTCCGAGCTTTTCCTTGGATCATGAAATCTGCTACCTCCAGCTTCTCATCCTCGTCATAGTGCAGCACTCGAAAACGCTGCTCCATGATAACGACCCAAGCCTCAGCAACATCAGCATTCTCATCTCCGGTTAACGGTGGAGGTCCAATCTTCATGAAATCCATAATGTTGACACGGTTCCTACGTCTCCTTTCATCATGATCTCGGTGACGCCTTCCGTCACGATCTCTACTATGATGTTCTCGACCAGCCTCATCGTCGCTATAACGGCCATGCCCCACACTTCTGTGACTGCTTCCATCTCCTGACATCTGAAAAGAAACCAAAATCAACCTCTAAATCATCAAAACAGAATTACTAATCAGAGTGTAATCTCTGATCTGCCCTAGGCATGTTTTGGCTCCCACACTCATCATCAAGATGTGGACCTATAATGTCCAGGTCATCAGAGCCCGCGTGTCCTGTCGGACACTGTAGCTCTTGATGCTCCATCGTCCACAATACAGAATAGGGCTGAGCGGCCACAGCAAACGAGGTATATATCAAAAGATATCAGGCTCAACATGATATGTGATGCATAATATGCCAAAGCAGTAAAACATGTATAATGCAACATATAAATATGCAGCATATAAGTGTGTATACTACGCTTGGATATCTCAGTCAGTACATCACGTACCTTACTAAAATAATCTGACAGAAAGCTCTGAACCTAGACAATATATCAACAATATAATGAAATCACTATCAAACCAGATCCTGAATTACCAAACATGCTTCAAAGTTCTTTCTAAAAGCTTTTAGAATTATTTATGCGTCCGTCGTCAGCCCGCTGATGATGTCTCGATCCCAGTTCATCGACTCCCCTCGAGTCGACATTAGCTCCGAAACTTCCCGACACCAAAGTGCCCTAGAAACTGGCTAAAAAACCTAAGGTATATGGCTAAAACTCTCTCTGAAGGATGCAGTGTAGGAAACAAAAGAAATCAACTTCCATTTATAGGCTGCATTCGGACTATTTCAGAAAATTCGAATCAATCTTATGTGCCACGTGTCAGAATCCCATTTGTCTAGTTGGATTTCTCGGGATAAAGAAATCTGAAGCAGATCGGGTTATCCATTTAAAATTCGGTGGATACCAACAGCTTGATCTCGAATTATCAATTTTTCAATAATACTTAATTAACAACCCTTTAATCATCTCTTAATTAATACTTCATTGAAAATAAGGATTCGGGTCATTACACTAATTGTACTGCAGTATATTGGGATGAATATCATCCTGATAAAGAAATTAGTTAAATAACGAAGGCTGTGTTGAAGATGCAGAAAACAGAGTGGATTTTTTCGACTCATCCTGTGAATGGACATGTTTGGTTATGAAAAATGGTCTGGGTTCATGATTTGTTCAATTTATTTTATTACATGAATGTAATTAAAAAATGTTTACTAGTTTGGTGAAAGAAGGCTAATGCGTACTTGGTTTAGTATACAACATGCTTCATTCTGAAATCTGTTTTCGTTTTCTTTTTTTGCCATGCTTTGTTCATTTGTTTCTCTGTTTACAACTTTAAATAACAAATTCTATCATGCCTTTTCTTCTCATTCCTTGTAGGTATGTAAACACTTTTTGGAAGCAGTGGAGAAAAAGCAGTATGGTTGGTTTTGGGTTTGCCCAAATGGAGGTAAAGAATGCCATTACAGACATGCACTTCCTCCTGGATATGTTTTAAAGTCTCAGATGAAAGCTCTTTTAGAAGAGGAAGCTGATAAACTAACAATAGAGGAGGAGATAGAAAACCAGGTAATCTATCAACGCAGTAACAAGTTTTGTTTTCATCAGCAATTTTATGTTATATACATATTTTGTACTTCCGTCAGTTCCTTGCTTCCTCACTCACTCAAACTATTCGGTTTAACTCTATGCTATATGGTATGATACTCGGTTGGCAGCGAGCGAAGGTGTCTACTACAACACCTATGACCCCAGAGTTATTCATGCAATGGAAGCAGAAAAAGATGGAGGAGAGAGAAGCTGGTCTGGCTGCACAGAGGGCAGAGAGAGCTAAGAATGACCGCATGAGGTAAGTCAAGAAGTCTTCTTGATTGAATGCTTGGATCCTTTTATTTTCCCGTAGGTGTAGTATTTAATCAATATTTTCTGCCTTGTGTCACAGTGGTCGCGAGCTTTTTCTCTCTGATTCTAGCTTGTTTGTTGATGATGCTGAGGCTTACGACAAATACCAGCGAGAAGCAGAACCAGATCCGGAGCAAAACGTATCTTTCCTATGCTTTGTTCTCGTTTCGTTTTGTTTGAGTGTGGCCAAATTTCCTGATTTTATTTTTGCAATTCATGGATTTTTTATTTAAATAAATGTAGTCATTTTTGTGACCATTGACTAACATCCAAGCTTGAATGACGAATACCATTTGTAAATAAATGAGGTCATCTCTGCTTTTTCCTACAAATTTGATCAACAGACTCAAATTGTTCAGGTCAACAATGATCAAACCATGGATGGGCCTGGTTCTTCTACTTCAACTACACGTGACTCAAAAGATAATCCTGAACATGACAATGATAATGGTAATAATGACAACAACGACGAAGATGATGATGATCTTGACATGGATGAACTAATGGAACTGGAAGCCAGTCTTTCGAGAACATCATTACAAATCAGGGAACCATTTGACAATGCTTGATCCTGAACTCAGCAGAACACCATCTAAAATCACATTTTTCACTCGACTCGAGTCCTAAATAGTGCTCAATCACGGCTAGCAGCTGAATTCAGGTCCTTCTGTTAAAGAACTGAGGTCTTGTTTTCACCGGGGCGTCGATAGCAAGTTTTGCCAGGTCGATTATCTTGCCAACTGTGAGTAGTCTCGTTTTGGTCCTGGTTTGAGCTGAGTTCCTTGTTACAAACTCTTTCTGATTGTGAATTCGATTGTTTTCTCTTTCCTTTTGCTGTTCAATTTATGATTCCTATCCTTGGCTTTCAGGCTAATTGCATTCCCCGCGTGATAAGTTCCAACTAAAGCACAAGTACTACCAGTGTCCTCATAGAGGGGTTATAGACACAAAGCGAAGTATCTAACGATGGTCGTGGAGATAATTTTCAAGTAAAAAAAATTATTTTAAACCTCTTAATATTGTTTTTTATTTTTTTGTATATAATTACTAAACTATATCTCTTTATATATAAAGTGAATTTTGAAGATTAATCTCCAAGCAACATGCCAAAAAGACTTTCAAATATTTTTTTTCCTTAAAATTCTCACTTGGTTGAAATAAATTACGAAATTTTAAAATGAGCCCACCCGTTGTGGTCAATGTTACCTTAATGGGCCGGGCTCAAGCCTTACCAAGATAATGTCCAATAGCATTCTAGTAATTATGCTGCAGCTTGTGATTTGTATATAAATTATTAGTTGGCATTCACTGTTCTTCCGTATGGAGCCTCTTTCTTCAACCCGGCATGCCATCTCCTACCAAAAGTAAGGAATAAGGACCACCACCCCCTATTCCGGCGTTTGGTCGCTCTTCCTGTCGAAAACCCTAAGCCCATTTCATTTGCATGAAGCCACTGCTTTTCGCGAGGAATTTTATTTTTTTAATTTCGATATAACTTTTTTAGTTTTTGTTTTTGTTTTTGTTTTTTAAGAGGTTATTTTCTTAAAAAAATATTTGATCGAACTTATTTAACCAATATGTCCGCTTTCCCCCACCCCTAAGTCTCCAATGACTGCCGCTGCAGCCCTCCCTCTAGTCACCGTGCAATCTCTAGAGAATGATTTGACTACAGATGGAGGCGCCGCCAACTCCGTTCCACTTCCTGATGTGATGAAGGCATCGATCCATCCTGATTGTAGCTGTAAATACATCAAATCGATGGTGGTGCTCAACTGTGATTGAATCATTATGTTGACAAGAATGGCTTGTACCAGATTTATAATGAACTTACATGTTAACTTCTTTCACATGACTAAGTAGGAGATCAAGTCCTTCTCTCAAACTAAGAAGCAAAGTTTTAGACGTTGAAACATAATCTATTGCACTTAAAATATCTAGAGATTTTTCTTGCAATACTCGACAAAGCAGATTTGTTATCCCCATTATCTTATGCATCAAGTGTAATATGAATATGAAATCAAATGACTTCATCATAATCAACGCACCACTAGCTTCACTCCAAATGGAATTTGAAGCTCCATCATTCACCATATTTTCTAACACGGTAATCACAGAGCTATACATATCAATCATGCTACAAAGTGAGTCGAAATTAGAACTCCAACGAGTCTTTCCTGGTCGTAATAAATTTTCAATTTGATTACATCCTCTACCTGTATCACGTTCACCAGTAGCTACCATATCCGCAACTTCAATTCTTTGAACAGAATGTAACTCACCGTGCCATTTAGGAGATGCATTGATGAGATTACAAATGGAATTCAATTTTAAAAAGAATAACCAAATAGATACCTCTTTTTCAGCAGCTGGAATTAATGCTAGTTGAAGCCGATGAGCAGAACAATGTACATAATATGCACATGAGCAATCTTTCAAGAAAAGAGTCTGCAATCCATTCCAAGAACCGCGCATATTGGTAGCACCATCATATCCATGTCCACGCATGTTGTTGATATGCAAGTCATAACGACCAATTACATCAGATATTTCTTTCTTAAGTGTTGCAGCAATTGTATCTGTCACGTGTACAATGGCAAAGAACCGCTCTCGTAAAAAGCCTTCAGTATCCACAAATCTTAATACAACAGCCATCTGCTTCTTGTTAGGTGCATTTCTCGCTTCATCAACTAAAATGCAGAATTTTGCATCCCAATTTCTTTACGAATCTTGGCTCTCACTTGATTGGAAATGATATTCAAGACATTTTTCTGAATATCTGGTGAATTATACTTTGCAATCTTAGGAGCTTTCTCTAAGACGATGTCCCCAATACTCTTACTCATTTTTCCTATAATATTTATCATCTCGATAAAATTTCCACGATTATTAGAAGATGAAGATTCACCATGCCCTCTAAATGCACATGCTTGCAAAGTGAGCCATCAAATGCTTTCAATAGTTGCTATAAGCTGCAATCTGCTCTTCTGTTTTTCTTCTGAAGATTGTGCATTTATCTCTTTGTCAATATGACTAGGTATATTCATCAAATTATCAAGATATTCCATAGCATTGTTATGTGGTGAAGTATTGCATCCTATATACATAAAAAATGCGCATCTATTGCCATCATTAACTTGCTTCCAATATTTGAATCCATCAATTGAAAATGCAGGATTACGAGGATGCTTATGTTCAAACAAGAAGCACGGAAAACAAAATGCAGCATCTTTCAAAGGAGAGTACTCTAACCAAGTAAAGTTTTTAAACTAGTGACTTTGGAATCATCGATTTTGACTTCCAAATTTGGTCCGTGGATACTCTTTTTTAATTGGTTGATATGACCATATCTTGATATAAGCTCGTCTAATTTCATCCATTTGATTAACATGATATTTTCTTATCGGAGTACGTAATGCCGGGTCAGGTTCAAGAGACCTCACATCAACATCAATTCTAGGAGATTTGTTAAGCTATTGATCACTGGGATTTGAGACATCAATATTGGATGGAGAATGGTCCTGATTTGCCGATGTCTGCTCTTTTTGTTTAAAAAATGAGTCGATGGTTTTCTTTTTCTTCATTTTGAGTTTCTTTTCTCCTTGGTGCCGTCTACATCATAAAATATCACTTTAGTTTAAATTATTATGACTAACTGAATCAAATCAACATTACCAACACTAAATAATTGTTATTTTAATCCAATAAACCTCGAACAATTATAATTATTCCAAAACAATTCCGAAGTTAACATTCGATAATCTTAAGGCATAATACATTTAAATTTAAAATTTTTACAGCCTTATAAGTTCTCATTTACATAATTCTTTATTTTTCGAAAATTCCTACAAAATTCCATAAATTAGCATTTATATTTTCTATAACATCTAAACATCCAAATAATAAATAATCAACACTAAAAATTGACAACCCCCAATATAAAATCTGGAAATTCAAAATAATGCTCAAATAAATTCCAAAAAATTATCAATACCACCAATGGGCTCAAATATAATACTTATAATCAAAAATTTAATATATATCAATTATTGAAATTCAAAAAAACCAAAATACCCAAATTTCGAAACACTAAAATCTGAAATTACCTTTAAAATTCGAAATCTAACTTAGAACAACAAGAACGAGCTGTAGAAAGTCTAACACTAAGATTTTCTCTTGATTTTCGGTGAAAACGATGATCGGTGGGCGACGGCTGATTTCAAGACACAAAGAAACTTCAAAATTTTGGTATTAAAAGAAAACTTATGCCGTGGTCTTTCCGAATCTACAATCGATTTTGAAAACTGGCGAGCGAAGATGAAATTAGGACCATGTCAAGTAATGAAAATGGTGATAGTTTGAAGGAGAAGAATAGAGATGAAGCAGACAAATGAAGGAAAGAAAAAAAATAGATTGGGGCTAATCAACAAAATTTTTAAAATAAAACATACTTATTTTTTTAAAAAAAAATTAGGTGGGGCTGGAGCCCAACCCAGCCCCATATGTAGCTCCGCCCCTGGCTGTGTCTAAACGCGCGGGACACCAGACCTCCGCCGAGTCCTGGGGTACCGGTCGTGCGGTGTCGCGTATTCCTCGTGTCCTTGGCTGTGGTACTCATCGGGCCGGACAAGATGCCTTTGGGAACATGTGCCGTGGGTAAAGGATGTTCGCATCGACTAAGACATACCTCGGGAAATGAATCTTACTCAGAAGAGGCATGCTATAGTTTCGGTGATCGCAGCATCTGCGGTTCCATTTCTTGTGTTGGCTCTTGAACATAGGATTGAGCCTTGAGGAAGTTCCTGAAATGCCTCTCGTTGTGTCTGATACTACGGAAGCTGTTGAGAAAACAAGCCTTGCCCTAAAGGTACTCAAGTAGGAGCATTGCCTGATAATGAGAAGCGACTATCCGGCCAGGAAAAGGGAAGATGCGCAACCGTTGCTACATTTCTCGGAAAGGACCTCTCATCGTGTATGGTTCTGAGGGGGCGAAGCTGATTAAGGCTTTTCGAAACATCACTGGCGTTAAATTGGCCCATGTTACGCGTATTAATCTACCGAAGCTCGCTCTTGGAGGTCATCTTGGAAGGTTTATTATCTGGACTAAATATGCGTTTGAGAAGTTGGACTAGATTTATGGAACTTTTGACAAGCCTTCGGAGAAGAAGAATGGTTACGTGTTGCCGAGGGCCAAGATGGTGAATGTTGATCTGGGAAGAATCATCAATTCTGATGAGGTGAAATCTGTGGTGAAGCCGAGCAAGAAGGATGTCAAGAGGGCTCCACTGAAGAAAAACCCATTAAAGAATTTGAACGTGATGTTGAAGCTCAACCCGTACGCATTGGCTGCCAAAAGGATTGTGCTCTTGGCAGAGAGTAAAGACCAAGCCTGAAAAGCTTGATAAAAAGATGAAGCCGATTGCAATGGTAACCTGTATCTACTTCTATTTGGTTATTGATGATATTGCAGATTGTGATTTCTGTCAAACCGTATCTATTCGGATCTTAGTAAATTTTTGTGGTAAGTCTTGTTGTCTTTACTAAAGAATTTACACGTACTTTATATAAAATTATAATATAAATTAGGTAATTAACCAATACATACATTTGCATACTTCTTAAATTTTATAAATATACAACTGAAGTTATTCGTTCGTTCAGCAACAACTTTTTGCATTGTGATGTTTGTCATGTTGGGACATTGAGTTCTAGCACTCACGACGGAGCGGAAGTTTAAAATTTTTGCATCTCGACATTCAAGACGTTGCTTGGGCGTCGCGTGTTTAACTAACCCTTCATAGGACGTTTAGAATCATACCTTGCGTATAGAACGCTGGGCTCCAAACTATACCGGATTTTAAGCGGATATAGCCTTTCTTGTATATCCCTACAAACGGCTCTTCAAACTTGATCGTCTAATTAAATCCACAATCAGAAGTTGTCCTCCTCACTTGGATTGCACTAGAATTTGCAAGCGATTTGTACGTTGAGAGTATGGTCTCTGAATTTCCAAAATCCGGAGACGGTGCAGCGACGGCGGCACGACGGTGAAGATCAGCTGAGAAAGAGTCACCCAGTTACCGAGTTATCCACAAGCTATCAGAGAACACACAAAAAACTATTATCAGTTACAAGAAGCTGTCGCTTATTAGATTTATTCATAGCTTTCAGGCTATATTTTGATCTTAAGCACAAACATTCATTGTTGTAATATTCAATCTTTTAGAGATCAGTTGTGCTAAAAAATTACATCAGCTGAGTACTGATAAAATTATAGTGATATTAAGAGTTTCAGTTTTGGCCGTGTTAAGTCTCAACTGAAGTGGGTTTGTACAAAGTATTGTACAGATAAAAGCTTTTTATTAAATATCCTATCTTCAAGATAGAAGGGGTGACGTAGGAGCGGTTGAAGTCTCCGGACATCCACAAATCTTGTGTCCTTTATTCTCAGTTTTATTCTATATGTCATTCAGTTTATTTCTGTACTTTCATTAGTTAACTGATTGACTTTGACAACAAGATTATATGTGACATGCATGATTATATGTTAAATAGGATCTTATTGTCATTATGCATAAAACTGTACTTCTAAGAATTAATCGAGTGGCGATCGAGGAACGGAGACCGATGGGTGAAAAATAAAATATTTTTATTAAATAATTGTTTTTAATTATTTAAAATAGGGTTGATGCTTTTTCATATTTTTGAAAAAAAGGGGTTTTGAAGTGATTTTATACGCGGGACGTAAATTTTATCGGTGTTGATTTTTAAACAAAAATACGAATATTTTGGCAACCCGGCTAATAAATTCACAAACTTTATTAAACAAAATTATTTTTAAAATTTAATTAAGCACTAATGAGCCTAATTAACCTTTCTAATGGCGTGCTTTGCGTATTAAACACACGAAAACGAAGAGGCGATGCGAAGAACGGCGACGTACACCTTGGCCGAATTTCCCTTGGACTTACAAAGCTTTTCCCTTGAATTTTCTCTTGTGTGTGTCGTATGTTTGAGTGCAAGGGAGAGTTTTGATTTGTGTAAACGAGGTGGGAGTGTGATATTGTGGGTTATGGGGTAGGATTTTTGGTTTTAAATAGTTAATTAAAACACTAACTACTAACTTAGGCCCATTAACAAGTTAATTAGGCCCATTAAACCCATTAGTGTTTAATTAAAATATTAAAAATTATTTTGTTTAAATAAGTTTGTGAATTTATTAGTCGGGTTGCCAAAACGTTTGTATTTTTGTTGAAAAACCAACACCGATAAAATTTACGTCCAGGCGTATAAACTCACCTCAAAACCCCATATTTTCAAAAATAAGAAAAAGCATCACCCTTAATTTAAATAATTAAAAAAATTATTTAATAAAAATTTTCTATTTTTCAGCCCTAGGTCCCCATTCCTCGATTGCAACTCGAATAATCTATAAAAATACATTTTAATGCAACCATGTAGAAAAATATATTTTATACATGTCAAAATGCACAACATAATTAATTTATGCAGATAAAACATTTAATTAAAAGACAAAGGAATTTAATAACTCGAGCATGTGGTTCGCGTGGACTTTTAAATTTTCGGGGCGTTACAGATGGTATCAATGTATGTGGACTGGGTGAGACGAAGCAATCTTCATGATCTATCTCTATAAATCTGTATTCCTAATAAAAAAATATGCTTCACCCAAGTTCTGCATCGAGCACTTACTTGTTAACCATATTTTAGTTGATTGCAACATCCCTACATCATTTTCAATGAGTAGAATGTCATAAATATTAAGTACCAGGAATGTCACAGCACTCCCACTAACCTTCTTATACACACAGGGTTCCTCAGGATTCTTAGTAAAACCAAACTCTTTGATTGTACCATCGAATATGAGGTTCTAACTCCTAGATTCCTGCTTTAGACCATAAATATATCTCTGAAGTTTGCATTTTGCATACCATATGCTCACTTCTGATATATGTAAACCATTCAGGTTGAGACATATAAATCTCTTCCTTAATATCCTCATTAAGAAATGTTGTCTTTACATCCATCTGTCATATCTCATAGTCATACCATGCAGCTATGGCTAGCAATATCTTTATAGACTTGAACATTGCAACTGGAGAAAAGGTTTCCTCATAGTCAACTCCTTATCTCTGAGTATAGCTTTTTGCTACCAATCGCGCCCTGAAGGTCAATACCTTCCCATCTGTCCCAAGCTTCCTCTTGTAAATCCATTTACATCCTATGGGAACAGTTTCCTCAGGTGGATCCACAAGATTCCACAATTGGTTCGAATGCATGAAATTCATCTCAGATTCCAAAGCTTCAAGCCACTTTGTTGAATCCGCATCAGATAACGCTTCCTTGAAGGTCATTGGATCACATCCATGGTTAGGTTTATCATGGCCCTCTTCAAGAAGCAAACCATACCTCATAGGTAGTCTCGAGACTCTCTTGGATCTTCTAGGAGCTTGTATCTCTTTTATTAGCTCTTCGGGTGTGGGTTCTACAATCGTGAGTGTCTCTCGAACCTCTTCGAGTTCTATCATCTCTCTTTTTCTATCCAATAGAAATTCATTTTCCAAAAAAGTTGCATTCTTAGAAACAAACACATTTGTTTCTTCGGGTTGATATAAATAATATCCAACTGAATTCCTTGGATATCTCATAAAGTAACATAAAATGGATCGACTATCCAATTTATCTCCTACTACCTGCTTCACATAAGCAGGGCATCCCCATATTCTAAGATAAGAATATTTGGGAGGCTTACCCATCCATATCTCATACGGTGTCTTATCAACTGCTTTTGAATGGATATTGTTCAATAACAGTGCCGCTGTCTCAAGCGCATATCCTCAAAAGGATGGCGACAATTCCGTGAACCCCATTATAGACCGAACCATGTCTATCGATGTCCGGTTACGACGCTCTGAAACACCATTCAACTGCGGTGTAGCAGGCGGAGTCCACAGCGAGAGAATCTCATTCTTCCTAAGATATTCTTGGAACTCGGCACTCAAGTACTTACTACCTCGATCCGATCGAAGTTACTTGATGCTTCGTCCTAACTGTTTCTCTACTTCATTTATGAATTCTTTGAATCTTTCAAAGGCTTCAGATTTGTATTTCATCATATACACATACCCATACCTCAAAAAATCATCGGTAAAGGTGATGAAGTAAGCATGTCCATGCTTAGTGGTGATGCTAAGTGGACCACACATATCGGTATGGATAAAATCAAATAATCCTTCGGCTCGTTCCACGTGGCCCTTAAAGGGAATTTTGTTCATCTTTCGTTTTAGACAGGATTCACAAGTTGTGAGAGAATTAATATCAGGCATATCAAACATTGCCTACTCTCACTAGCTTGTTCATTTTTCTTATGGAAATATGTCCTAACCGAGCATGCCATAATTGTGCCGAATTTAGAGTATCATGTTTTTTTCTTGTTTGTTGTTGTTATTGCTTGGACATTGTTTTGTTAAATATCTTTCAACTTTAAGTTATAGAGATTGATTTTAAGTTCACCTGTACCAACCAAACATTCATTCTTTTAAATATTGCAAACACCTTTGTTAAATAAACAAGAATATTCATCTTTATCAAGCATAGATGAAACGTCTATGAATTTAAAATGCTGAATTTTTTTTTTGCTCACATTTTCCAAAATAACATTTACATATTTTGCATGCATGCAACCCTACTGTAAAATATAATGTTCTAAAAATAATCGTAAATATTTGACAATTAAAAATATAGTAGTTTAAAATGGCCAAACTCGTCCAACAAAAAATGCGTAAACATAAACGAGTAAATATCATAGTAATCATCAGCGTATTAAAACCATCGTATAAAAATGTTCATGTCCTCTCTAAACTCATAAAATCATAATGTGCGGAAAAGTGTGGTCCTCAGGTCATGCACGCACATCCAGTCCTGCCTACTCAGAATTCGGCACCTCCCGTCTCCTCAACGACATGCTCACCTGCATCATTCACACCTAATGAGTCTAAAGACTCAACACACCGGAACCGATAATAGCAAATACATATACGTAGCAAGCAACAGTGAAAGGTACTTTAATAAAATACGTTTCATGATCTTAAATGTAAATGTAAACATATCGTAAAAACATGCGTGTCAAAACAGCTCAGCATATCATCATATTCTTAAACTTTAACTTTAATTGAATTCAGTTCATTAGTTGTGACCTTCATATCAACTTTATCGTTTCATCATTATACGATGGATCCATCTACATAAAATTGTGGTATCCGGCGGCTGTCGGACATCAGCGACAGTATTACCCATCCATTGTGCCTAGGCCTCATCATTAACATTTACATATACATCGTTAGTCACAACAGATTCTCATCCTCCAAAACATCATCATTTTCATCACTTATCAAAATCGTGCACATACGTAAATTTTTCTTAAAATCAAGCATGAAACGTATTTTTCATAAATTCATAAAAATCATGGACATGATGCATAAACTTTTAAAAATGTGAAAAATATGTGCTCATGGCGCTGTCAAGACTAAATCTCACCCCGGGTGCAAAATGACCATTTTGCCCCTGCAAACCCAAAACGACCATCTTACCCCTAGACCTCAAAATTTCGACCCGAAACTTACCAAACTCCTTAAAACATCCCAAAACTTATTTAAAAGTATTTCTTAGGTGTAAACTCGAGCCCGTTTCAAAACTTAAATGATTATTTTTATAACTTGGACCGGGGTTCCGGTTTTAATCCGAATCAACCCGAAACTTAACCAAATCTTTCCAAATTTAAACCATGCCTCAACCATACCCTACCAGCCCTTAAATCACCTAGACCAGCCCACTTAAGACCTTCGAACATCACCTGAAATTTACTTGATTTTTCTGCACCAAAGCAAGCCGAACCCTAGTGCACTAAACCCTCGAATTCTCGACCCTAGACCAACCCAACGGGGATCAGACCTGAACCAACTCTTCCTAGCCCACCTCTGGACCCTCCTATACCACACCATGGCCTGGTTCAGCCCTCTTTCACCGAGCCTAACCTCGCAACTTGATAAAACGTGAAAAACATGCACAAATTCTCATAGCTTGAGCGAGTTTACGATAAAAATCATATCTCCCTCGTTTCTTATCAAAAAATTACGAATTTGCTATCGAATCAAAAATAACACAGAGTGATACAAATTATATGTTGAACACATTTCCAGAAAACTGACCTATAAGTCGTATAATTCGAAATAACAGAAGGTGGCGGGTTTTGTGACACAGATATTTCACAGCTGGTGCTGTTTTACGAAAAAAATCATATCTCCCTCGTTTCTTATCAAAAAATTACGAATTTGCTATCGAAACGAAGAAAACACAGAGTGATATAAATAATATGTTGAACACATTTCAAGAAAAGCAACCTATAAGTCGCAGAAATAGAAATAACATAGGGTGATGGGTTTTGTGACACAAAAATTTCACAACTTGTGCGATTTTACGGTAAAAATCATATCTCCCTCGTTTCTTATTAGAAAATTACGAATTTGCTATCAAATCGAAGATAACACAGAGTGATATAAATCGTATGTTGAACACATTTCCAGAAAAGCTACCTATAAGTCGCAAAATTCGAAATAACAGAGGGTGACGGGTTTTGTGACACAGAAATTTCACAGCTTGTGCTGTTTTACGATAAAAATCATATCTCCCTTGTTTCTTAATAAAAAATTACGAATTTGCTATCGAACGAAGATAACACAGAGTTCTGCAAATCATATGAATTTCACAGCTTGTGCGGTTTTACGATAAAAATCATATCTCCCTAGTTTAAAACCGATCGGACCTCACCAAAACATGCCTAACTCGTGACTCCGGCCCCTTGACACCTTAACTCCCAACGTATACAGCCGCTAACACCTTAAACAGGTAGCCTTTTACACAATAAGTCAAGAAAACATGAATTGCATCAAAGTGTAGGTGTATTTCATGTCAAAACTATGCAAAAACAATACCATATAATAGATCAAAAGGTTTCTTATACATAAACATACAAACTAGCATATTATGATGTGAATGATGAGAAAAACGAGATTTTGGGCGAGCCTTTGGGTTTTTACGCTCGAAAACTTGAAGATACTCGCGTAGAACGTGCACCGGAGAATCAGGGAACGAACTTTCTTGAAAACCTAAGGAGAATTTGAGACTTGCTGCTGAAAATTAGAGGAGGCTACTGTAATTCACGTGAAAGAGGTTGCTGGAGGATGAGGTGGGCGGCCAATGATTATAAAATAGGTTTAGGATTTAGTTTAGGTGGTAATTAAGTTACTAATGTGCCTTAAACAAAGATTTAAATGGATTAAAAGGGTTTTGAGCCCATTAGTCATTAAAATAAACCCATCAAGCCCAAAAAAACCCGAAAAATATTTCTTTTAGGTACGTTTTTGAAAATATTGTCCGAGTCCTCAAAAAGTCATCTGAATCGTTAAACATTATGTACATGTTAAAAATATAACCCGGCGATTAAAAATATCCAACCAAGGCCCATTATCAAAAATCATACTTAAAACACCCCATATTAAATAATTAAAATTAATTATTCAATAAATATATTTTTCCGGATTACTCCTGGTCTCCGTTACCCGTTCGAACACGAAATGCAACTTAAAAGCCATTATGCATGAACATTAAATAAATCATGAATTAAAACACAAATTTATGAAATAAACATGCATTTAATGCATTAAAATAATTTAATAAAGTACAAAATAATTTTAATAACTTGCATGCAATTGGTTTAAGTGAACCTTTAAATTTTCGAGATGTTACAATGGAAATGGAAACAATGTTTTTCACCAAATCAAGTACAAACAAAACATCTCTTAAAATTAACTTAAATCATTGTTCAACGATAAGTAAACATCTCCTACGGCTTTGGCAGCAACTCTTTTTCCATTGCGCATCCTCAAGAAGGTCTCACCTTCCCTAAGTTTTCTACTTCTTCCCATCACCTGTAAATCATTATAGCGATGTGAGCCACAGCCGGTATCTAATACCCAAGAAGTAGAGTTAATTGAAATATTTACTTCAATGCAGAACATAACATTTCTAGAACCTTTCTTGGCAAGATATTCTCTGCAGTTACGCCTCCAATGTCCAAGCTTTTTGCAGTGATGATAGACATCAACAGTCTTGTCAGCCTTAACTGGTATGGTTGCCACAGCGGGACTCGGAGTTTGCCTCTTCAAAGCACGTTCTTCTTGGGACGTTGGAAAGAATGCTTCTTTCCCTTCCCATGTGGTCCAATCTTCGTACCAGATGAAGAACCCACATAAAGAACCGACATGTCTTTCTTGATGGTGGACTCAAACGTAACAAGCATATTTACCAACTCCTCAAGGGTCGGCTCTAGCTTGTTCATGTTGAAATTCACAACAAATGGATCAAATGAGCTAGGCAGTGACAAGAGCAACACGTCAGTGGTCAACTCCGATGGCAACACAAGATCCATGCCAATGAGCTTGTCCACAATCCCAATCATCTTTAGGCCACGCTCATGGACCGAAGCCCCCATCTCGCATGAGTAAAGTGATTTGCTCCTTGACGGTCGCATGCTTAAGAGGTCGTGTTTACTCACCAAAGAGCTCTTTGAGATGTATATGAATGTCAGTAGCATTCTTTGCATCCTCAAAACGCCTCTGCAGCTCATCATTCATAGAAGCCTGCATATAACACTTGGCTCGCAAGTCATGGTCACACCAATCATTGTAAGGCTGCAATTCCTCAGGAGTGCAGCTAGTCGGAGCCTCAACAGGGGGCGACTCAGTGAGTGTATATGCTATCCTTTCCGAATTCAAGATGATTTTTAGGTTTCTTAGCCAATTGAGGTAATTAGGTTCAGTTAAAATATATTTGTTGAGTATAGCAGATAACGAGTTGCGTATCGAAGACATTGTCAAATATGTACTGAAAAAGAACAGATAAATGTTAATGACTATTTTAAAATATTTAGTAAGATATAAAGTATGGACTTTTACTTTATAAATTTTCACTCCCACTGTTTTGAAATTTTTCACTACTCTCTAGTAAAAACGGGAAACTCTTTTCCTCAGTAGGTACGTAAGATCCAATTAGCAAATTATGATCCCAAATAATATCAGCCAATCATAATTCCTAAAAGGTAGTTTCCAATTTTATCTCCATGCAACCCTCTACGTAAACTTTTGTCTCACATTTGAATAGGACCAAATAATATGACGTCGTTCATCTTTACGTGTCAAGCCTTACCCATCGATGTTGAACCTTAATGGACAGTCGTCATGAGTTCCCTCAATAATATGAGCCAAAATCATGAGAGTTCCATGTAGTTCACATAACCATGTCAATGGATGTCATAGATTTCCGGCGTCCAGGGCTCCCCCAATAATATGAGCCGAGCACTGAGCACGGGTAGCGTTCATCATGCATCCATTGTCGATGGAAGATATGGAAATTATAAACGCCTTTATAATTCCTCTTTTCGGGCTTGATATTAATTTTGAATCTTAATCAAAATGAGGGTTATGTAATTTTGAAAAGGTCTCATCATTAATTTTATTTAAAAGATCGTCATGTTTGATCGTATGTTTGCCGGATTCATGCAATTTAATTATTATAATAATAATAATAACGCACATACTCATTATTTATAATATATCATGCATATATTAAAAATAGTAAGCTAACAAGGATGATCAATCGTCCCAATACTAATGGCCCGTGTGAGCCAAGCACGGGCCTAGGTCCAATCCTAGGAAATGCATGGGATGCAAATACATAATTACATAAACTTTCAATATTTAGATGTCTTCGGTCTTCTTAATCATCAAGGCCCACCATATTCCAATCTTGATCTTTCACTATACTAATATTTATAATTAAATATCCATGACAAATAGGGATACATCTCATGTGGTAGGAACGGGCTATAAATCAAACTCACTTATAAATTAATAATTATTACGACAATTCAACATAAAATATTCTAGCATACACCTAGCAAATTGAGCTTGATCTTTTGATCATCCTTCATGCATAATATCACACATCATATGCCATCAATTAATTATCACAATAATCAATTGATCCAATATTATATATCTTGATCCAATCACTAACCGCTATGATTATAAATTAAATCAACAAAGTAAACAAACTCTTTTTTCTACTTTCTAATTAATTTATTTATAACCTAATTTCTTGTAAATCACAATTTATTAAAAATAATTAAAGTTTAATTTCAATTATTTATTTTATGAGAAAATATACACATTTTGTAGATTTAAACTTAAGGGCCCCAATAAACATTTTTCACAAAAAATTTTTTGGTCCATTTAAATTTCACAAAATAACAACCATCATAATGGTTCAAAAAACTTAGGGCTCATGATACTTTGATATCTCAAAACACTTTTCGAAACCCTAGCCATCATCGTCGTTGCCGGAGCTCCGTCGCCAGATTCCGACCAACACAATTTTTTTTTATATATTAAAAATGTTGGAGCGTTTCGGGCAGCCCCTCGGGCAGATAGGGCTACCCGAAATGGGCAGCAACCATGTGCCGAACAGCGCCCCCCCCCCCAACCTGGCCCTCGATTCGTTGTGTCGATTTCTCATGCGGTTAGAAATAGGTTCTCAATATAATATCATGTTTTTGCTACACAAAAAGTGACCTAAGCTCTGATACCACTTGAAAGGAGATCGGTTACGAGTGCCCCGATGTGCAACGAAAGTTTCAAAAATCATATTTTCAAGTACAAAAATCGAGCACCCCACTAGGTGTGTAGCAAATACAAACACTAAATCATACATAGTGCGTTTAGGGTTTTACATATCAATCACAATGATTGATTATTGGCTCCAACTAAGTTGTAAACAACTTAACTCTTGAAGGTTGACCCAATCTACAAGTTTCCAAGAGCACACCTTACTCAAATGGATTTTTTCCTTCAAATTAAGTCCACCACTAGCTTCAAAGATCCACTCAACACTTGCACCAGAAAAAGTAGAGTATTTTGCTTTGAGAAGTTTATGCTATCATCATCAAAATGAATAAGCAAAATTTTGAAAAAAATGGAGCAAAAATTTCAGCCATCATGCTTGGAGGAGAGAGGGATAGTTTTTCTTGGTGCTTGAAAAGGTTAAAGTGCATGTGAGAGACATGCATTGTTTATTGAAAAAGTTGTCTCTCAACTCTTCACCTATTTATCCATGTACTCATGCATGTGTTAAGGTAAAAAAACATGCACAAGACCCATGGACTAATATTTTAATATCTCAAACACATTTGAGATCAATTAAATCTTACTTGAATTTATTCAATCCCACTAGTTAAATAATTATTTTTATTTTGGCTCTACAAGATACAATGTTATTTAATTAATTCAATACTTGTATTAATTTAATTATTTGGACTCTACTAAGTCCACTAGTGTTTAATTAATTCAACTCTTGAATTAATTTAATTAAATCGATAACAATGTTTATGAAAATCACAATTTCCAAGTATATTATTTATTTGGGCCAACTTTTAATTTAGGAACACTTCCACAAATTTAAAATTACATTCCTCATAAACTTCTATTTTTCTTTGCGCTTATAAACTCCTTTATAAGTCGTTCAACACATTGAACCATTTTTCTTCTCAACGGGATCTAGAAAGATAGCACTTGTGTGACCCTCAATGGTACCCATAATGACTCGTTAAAATTTGCGTACTAGTTAAAAATATGACCTAACGAATAAAAATACCCAACCAAGGTCCATTTTCGAAAATCACCCTTAATTGTGTAATATATTAAATAATTAAAAATAATTATTTAATAAAAACAATTTTCCTAAATAACTCTCATCTCTGTTCCTCGTTCGAGTGCGAAATGCAGCTTAAAACCCTGATGCATGAAACGTTAAATAAACATGCAGTAACCCACATATCATGCAATAAACATGCATTAAATACATCAATATAATTAAACACATAATTTAAATAGTAACCCTAAATTGCATACATTCAGGTTACGTAGTTCGAATTTCTTAGGTTTACTTAATATATGCGTTATCTCGCAGGTATCTTCATCAGATCTCCTCTGAACTTCCATCTTCTTTAAATTTTTTCCATCTTCTTCAAAGAATTTCTAGAGTGATTCAGTCCATAAAAGCTACAAACTCAGTATTGAAAATTTAAAAATAAAAACTAATTGATCTCTCTCAACCACATGTTGCCACTTTCAAAATACATGGTCATGCTCGGAAATCTTTCAAATCAATGATTAGTCCAAGATACAGAGAATTTCATCACATCCAAGATACTTTTTTTTTTACGAATGTTAGCATCATATTTTTCAATATAGAATAAATCTTCCCAAATCCATTTATTTCCATATCTTTCGATACCTAAACTCTACAAAAAAAAAATCGGTCTTAGCGACGGACAATAAAACTGTCGATAAAGTGAGCGTCGCTAATTAATATCTTCAAACAAAATATCTTACAACAGATTTTCAAACAAATATTTTATTCAATTATCTTCATATCTTCAAAATCATAAATTAATATTTGTTAATTTTCTTGACAAAATAATTACAAAAATATGTCAACCAACCGAGTGGGTCTCATGTGAGACCGTCTCACGGATCTTAATCTGTGAGACGGGTCAATCCTACCCATATTCACAATAAAAATTAATACTCTTAGCATAAAAAGTAATACTTTTTCATGGATGACCCAAATAAGAGATCTGTCTCACAAATACGACTCGTGAAACTGTCTCACACAAGTTTTTGCCCAACCAAAATATCATCTAACATAAGTTATTGACGATCTCAATTGCTACATCTAAGTGAGAAATATATTTCTTGTGAAAAACCTTTTGAAATTCTCGGATTACTTAGTACAATTTCTAGGATCCCCAAATTTATCATCGCGACTTTATTATATTCTATGCATGCTAAGAATCCTGGTATTACATCTCTCGTACTTGTCTCGAATCTTGATTCCTATAATCAATACTCGTGCCAAAATTCAAGATATTCTTTTTCATATTGAAATTGTTTTATTTTTATTTTTAATTTTTTTATGAAAATCTAAAACCTACAAAGTTTTATAATTCAGATTTAACCAATCCTTGTGTCTAATAAATGAGTATATCTCTTGTGAGACGGTCTCACGAATCTTTATCTGTGAGACGGGTTAACTTTACTGATATTCACAATAAAAAGTAATACTATTAGCATAAAAAGTAATATTTTTTTATGGATGATCCAAATAAGATATTCGTCTCATAAAATACGACCCGTGAGACAGTCTCACACAAATTTTTGCCCTAATAAATTGGCCGAAAATTTGATATCTTCTCCAGTTTTACCGGGTCTAATTGAATTACTAATTAATACCCAAGGCATTACAATTAAATATTTTTTTATTTTTTATTCATTTATTCTTCTTTACTTATTTATAAAATAGCAATATTGGAAATATCTCGCCTTTTAAATATTTACCAATCTTCATCAAGGGATAATTTTAATAGCACTTATCTTTATTGCTTTAATGATTATTCTTATTTTATTTTATGATATATTTAATATTTTTATTGGCCCAAATTGTTATTTAAAAGAGGAGAGATATTTTAGGAATAAGTTAAACATATATTGGGTATTAAGGACAACATGAGTTATAATTCAAAAGTATAGAGACATTTTTATCACATTGTTAAGGGAAAAAATATAATTAGAAATCCAAATAAACTACAAAGATATTTTAAAATATTATTTAGAAGGATAATACAAATAATACTGTAAAATTTATTATAAAAGTAAAAATATTTAATTATTGCAATTCCAACAAATTTTTTTTGAGTACAAGTATGATATTATTCCAAATTACAAAGATATAATATAACTGTTTATTATATTCTACTTATGGAAATTGAGCGTTGATACGAAACTTGCTTATATCGAGCAAAGAAATTAAAAAAAAAGCTAAATTTTTCTAAATAAATTAAAAAAATTACACGTAATGATACCAAGGGGCATTAGTATATTTCCTTTCAAAAAAAAAGAAAAAAGAAAAAAAGAAAAAGACATTAGTGTTGAAAATATGAAATATTTGTGTTGAAAATGATAATGTTGAATGTTGAAAATTAGGTAAAATTAGGTATTGAATATTGAAATTTGTGTGTGATGATAAATGTAATGATGTAATTTATTTTTGGATTATTTGTAAAGATTTTCTATAAATAGATCTCTCATTTGTGAAGAAAATCACAATTGAGTTGAGAGAAAAATATTATAAAGTGTGTAGTGTGATAATTTTGAGAGTTTGAGATTTTTACTTTTTACCGTAAATTTTTATTTTTTCACAACATGTTATCAGCACGAAGCTCTAAAAGTTCTCCATATTTTTCCACACTCCAAAACAGAAGAAAAAGATAACAAAAGTAATAATATTTATTTTATTGTTCATTTTTTATTGTGTATATATTTAATATATAATATAATGTTATTATAAATAATAAAAATAATTTTTTCAAAAAAACTTGTTATAAATCCTGGGAGGATGTTAAGACGACATCCCACACTCCCGGTAAGGGATACGACAAGTATAAAAGCATATAAGATTTTTAAACAAAATATGACACCTCATTATAATAATGTAATATGATATACATAATTATTTAAGCATGACTAATATTATATACACCATATTATTACCATAAAATTATACAAATACATACATTTATTTTTTTGTACACCAACGGTCATAAACGGTAACAAAACGGCTAGTTTTTTCCCTATAAATATGATCTCACAAACACATTTAATCACTCCAACTTTCTCTTCTTCTCTAAAAATTATTCTTTATCAAATTTTCGAAAAAAAAGATGACTTTCTCAAGGTTATTTTTAATTATTTTGGTTATCATACTCACGAGTCTTGTATTTATCGGAGTATATCCTCCTCGCGTGTTTTCTTTATTTTTACGAATGCTTGTACTTGTTGTTTATCAATTACTTTATATTGTAATATTCATTAACTAATAAAATGCATCGTAATATTTTTTATTACCACCATGTATAACTTGGCAAAGCTCGAATTCATTGCTCTTGATATTACGGGGAAAAATTATATGCCATGGATTCTCGATGTAAAAATGCATCTTGAGTCATTAGGTTTAAGAAAATGGCATATGCACATCACAAGAAAAGACAAGAGTCATGATATTTTTGCGTCGACATCTCGACGAGGGATTAAAATGTGAATATCTGATTGAAAAAGATCACATGGCTTTGTGGAAGGGATTAAAAGAAAGATTCGAACATATAAGGGAAGTTATACTTCCGACCGCCCGGGATGAATGGAATACGTTGAGATTCCAAAATTTTAAGAAAGTCAGTGGTTACAACTCGGCGATGTATCGAATAATCTCGCAACTGCAATTTTGTGGGCACGAGATTACTGAATTGGAAATGCTTGAAAAAACATTTTCCATTTTTCACGCATCGAATATAACTCTACAACAACAATATAGAGTGCGTGGATTTTCGAGATACTCTGAACTAATCGCCTGTCTCCTTGTGGCGGAAAAGAATAATGAGATTTTAATGAGAAATCATCAGGCACGACCCACTGGTTCAACGGCATTTCCTGAAGTAAATGTCGTAAGCAAAAATGAATTTAAACCTGGAAACCAAAATCAAAGTTATAGACAAGATTTTGGTCGAGGACAAAATCGAGGTCGTGGACGTGGAAGTAGTCGTGGTCGTGGACGCGGCTTTGGTTTCGAAAATAATGGAGATAGTTACTCATATAACTCATCTCAAAAGAGCGTCCCAAACCATCCACTGAAAAGGCATCATGAGAATATGAGTGTTAATAAAAATCACTCAAAAAGATTTGAAAGTTCTTGTTTCAGATGTGGTACTCCAGGATATTGGTCCCGTGTTTGTCGAGCCCTTGAGCATCTTTGTAAACTTTATAAAGAATCAATAAAAGAGAAAGAAAAGGAGACCAATTTTACTGAACACAGTGAACCTTTGAGTGGTTCAACTCATTTTGATGCTGGAGATTTTCTGATTGATTTCTCGGACAATGATCAATTTGCTGGTGGAATAGATATGTAAAATATTTTATTTTTTCATGTACTCATATGATAATGTTTTATCATTTGCTATATTTTTACATATGTATTGTATTTTATTTTATTTTTATAAAAATATTGTTAGTAATTTTATTTCATTGCATATTTTTTTTTGAAGTTCAAATATGGAAAATCTTATGAACAAAGCTGAATNATATATATTCCCATGGGTATGATACTCAAACAATGAATGAAGGGAATGAGAAATATATGTGTCTTACCACATATAAATCAGGAAAGAAATATGTAATAGAAAAACTACCAATGCTCCCTACTGGATTGCATTATACACATATAAGTCCCATTGAATCAAACATGGTAGTTGATAATTCTTCAATATTAACCAATTGGCATTATCGATTAGGACATCCTGGTTCAACAATGATGCGAAGAATTATAGAAAATACACATGGTCATCCGCTGAAAGACCAGAAGATCTTTCAGAATAATAAGTTTCAATGTAAAGCATGTTCTCTTGGAAAACTTATTATAAGACCATCACCAGCCAAAATCTAAACTGAATCACCAATGTTTCTTGAACGTATTCAGATACTTTATGGTATTGATTGATGTCTCCAGCAGATGGTCATATGTATGTTTATTGTCAACTCGAAATGTTGCATTTACAAGATTACTTGCTTAAATAATAAAATTGAGGAATCAATTTCTCGATTATACAATCAAGAAAATTACACTTGATGATGCTGGTGAATTTACTTCCCAGACTTTCAATAATTATTGTATGTCTATGGGAATCATTGTTGAGCATCCTGGTTCTCATGTACATACACAGAATGGATTGGCTGAATCATTGACTAAATGTCTTCAAATGATTGCAAGACCAATGATTATGAAAACAAAGCTCCATATTTCTATATGGGGACATGCAATTTTACATGCTGCTGCATTAATTCGCATCAAACCAAGTGCATATCATAAATACTCCCCATTACAGCTTGTATTTGGTAAAGAACCAGACATTTCTCATATGAGAATTTTTGGATGTATGGTATATGTGCCTATTGCACCACCGCAACGAAAGAAAATGGGATCTCAAAGAAAGATTGGAATTTATATCGGTTTTGATAGTCCATCAATAATTTGATATCTTGAACCTCAGACAGGCGACGTGTTCACAGAACGTTTTACTGATTGTCATTTTAATGAGGAAATCTTCCTAATGTTAGGGGGAGAACAGAAACATACCGAAAAAAAATTACATGGTATGTATCATCATTGTTACATCTGGATCCAAGAACAAAACAATGTGAAAAAGATGTACAGCACATTGTGCGCTTGCAAAGAATAGCAAATCAAATACTAGATGCATTTGCAGACACAAAAGGGGTAACTAAATCATATATACATGCTGCAAATGATCCTGCTCGAATTGAAATTCCGAAAAAACAAATTGAAGATACTCATATTGTCACTAAAAGCCTGAAGCGTGGAAGGCCAGTAGGTTCCAAGGATAAAATTACTTGAAAAAGAAAATTCATAGAGAAACACGATGATCACAAAATAAAGAATGATGTTCCTGAAGAAACACACGATGATGAAATTGTTCTGTCTGAACCACAAACTGACGAGAATCGTGAAATCTCTATCAATTATATTAATACTGGAAAAATATGGAACCGAAAAGATATAGAAGAAATTGATGATATATTTTCTTATAATGTGGCAATAGACATCATAAATGATAATGAAGATCATGAACCAAAATCTTTTGGTGAATGTAAAAATCGACAGAATTGGATAAACTGGAAAGATGCCATCCATGTTGAATTGGATTCACTAAATAAACGTAATTTTTTTGGACTTATAGTCCTTACACCTGAAGGTGTAAAACCTGTTGGATACAAATGGGTTTTTATTCGAAAGCGAAATGAGAAAAATGAAATAGTAAGATATAAAGCTCGACTTGTTGCACAAGGTTTTTCTCAAAGGCCTGGAATTGATTATGAAGAAACGTATTCTCCCGTGATGGATGCAATTACGTTTCGGTATTTGATTAGCTTGGCAGTATCTGAAAATTTAGAAATGCGTCTTATGGATGTTGTTACAGCCTACTTATATGGATCACTTGATAGTAATATATATATGAAAATCCCTGAAGGATTTAAGATGTCTGAAGCACAAAGTTCAAAACCCAAAGAATTTATTCTGTGAAATTACAAAGATCATTATATGGAGTTAAATCAATCCGACCGAATGTGGTATAATCGACTAAGTAATCACTTGATGAAAAAGATATATGTAAATAATGCAATTTGCCCTTGTGTTTTCATTAAGAAAACAACATCCGGATGCGTAATTATTGCTGTATATGTTGATGATTTAAACATCATTGGAACAAATAAAGAAATTCAAAAAGTTGTGTCATACTTGAAGAAAGAATTTGAAATGAAGGATCTTGGAAAAACAAAGTATTGTCTGGGTTTACAAATTGAACAAAAAGAATGCGGAATATTTGTTCACCGGACAAATTATAAAGAAAAGATCCTTAAACGTTTTAATATAGATAAATCAAATCTTTTAAGTACTCCAATGGTTGTTAGATCATTAAACATAGAAAAGGATCCATTCCGTCCATGTGAAGATAATGAAGATATTCTTGGTCCAGAAGTACCATATTTAAGTGCTATCGGTGCCCTTATGTATCTTACAAATTGTACAAGGCCTGATATATCTTTTGCCGTAAATTTATTGGCAAGATTTAGCACATATCCAACAAAGAGACACTGGAACGGAATTAAACATATATTCCGTTATCTACGAGGAACGACAGACTTGGGACTTTTGTATTCAAAAGATGCTAATCCAAGTATAATTGGTTATGCCGATGCTGGATACTTATCTGATCCACACAAAGCACGTTCTCAAACTGGATATGTATTTACTCGTGGAGGCACTGCAATTTCTTGGCGTTCACAGAAACAAACGCTTGTAACAACTTCATCAAATCATGCCGAGATTATCGCACTACATGAAGCAAGCCGTGAATGTGTGTGGTTAACATCAAGGACCCAACATATCCAAATCTCATGCGGATTATCATTCGACGAGAAGCCTGTAATACTATATGAAGATAATGCTGCATGTGTTGCTCAAATGAAAGAAGGATACATAAAAAGCGACAGAACTAAACATATTCCTCCTAAGTTCTTCGCATTCACCAAGGAGCTTGAGAAGAATAAATATATTGATGTTCTTCACATTCAATCAAGTAAAAATTAATCAGATCTCTTCACAAAAGCACTTCCTACGACAATATTCAGAAAGCACATATATAATATTGGAATGCGCAATCTATGAAATTTGTGAAGAATTGTTCATGTCATAATGAGGGGAGTTTACGTGACTGCACTCTTTTTCCCTTACTATGGTTTTTATCCCAATGGGTTTTTTCTAGTAAGGTTTTTAACGAGGCAGTATAAAAACACGTAATGAAGACAATCGTTGTATTATGATCATCATCACAAGGAGGAGTGTTGAAAATGTGAAAGATTTGTGTTGAAAATTATAATGTTGAATGTTGAAAATTAGGTAAAATTAGGTGTTGAATATTGAAATTTGTGTGTGATGATGAAGGTAATGATGTAATTTATTTTTGGATTATTTGTAAAGATTTTCTATAAATAGATCTCTCATTTGTGAAGAAAATCACAATTGAGTTGAGAAAAAAATATTATAAAGTGTGTAGTGTGATAAATTTGAGAGTTTAAAATTTTTACTTTTTATCGTAAATTTTTAATTTTTCTCAACCATTAGTATATTTGTTTATACTTTCTAAGAAAGAATAAGTCCTTTCGGTTTCACAATGCCAAAACAATTAAGACACACGTCACACACCAGGCCGTTGTTATTTTTCATTTATTTTTGTGTATTAATAATTCATTTTGCCCTTTTTAGCCCTAATTTCCCCTATCGCCATCAAACATTCATTTCAGTCTGGATCCCCCACCATGGCCGCCGACGACGACGACCCGCTTCCGCCGTCCCCACCCCTGCCCCAGTATTCGCCGAATCGTTCCCCTCTGCTTCCGCCTTGGCCGGCAGAAGTGGAGCTAGGCAGCTTTAAAAGGCCAATCTTGATCCGCTCAGTCTGGTCGGACAATCTGGAGTATGAGTTCTCCCTCATCAGAGACCTTATCGATCGGTACTCCTTTGTTTCGATGGATACCGAGTTCCCTGGTGTTGTTTTCCGCCTCCACCACCACTACTCAGACCCGCTCGATCACTACCAGACGCTGAAATCTAATGTCGATGTGCTCAAGCTTATTCAGGTGGGGATCACGCTCTCTGACTCGCGTGGGAACCTTCCTAGCCTCGGATATTCTGACCGCCGCTTCATCTGGGAGTTCAATTTCCGTGATTTCGACATCTCGCGTGATGATTATGCGCCTAACTCAATCGACCTTCTCCGCCACCAGGGTATCAACTTTGAGTCTACTCGCCAGTTTGGAGTTTCTGCCTCACGCTTTGCTGAGCTCATGATGTCTTCTGGGCTCGTGAGTAATGAAAATGTCACTTACATCACCTTTCACGGCGGATACGACTTTGGCTACCTGGTCAAGGCCATCACTGGGAAAGCCCTGCCGGGTACCCTTCTGGAGTTTCTGAATTTGCTAAAGGTCCTTTTTGGGAACCGCGTTTATGATGTGAAACACTTGATGAAATTCTGTCAAGGATTGCATGGAGGACTGGATAGGGTGGCACAGTCGCTCGGAGTGGTGCGTGCTGTTGGGAAGTGCCACCAGGCTGGGTCTGATAGCCTACTGACTTGGCATGCGTTTGAGAAGCTCAGGGCTGTCTTTTTCGGCAACCCTGAGAAGGAGGGTGTGCCAGGCAAGTATGCTGGCATTCTGTATGGGTTAGAAATCCTTGATCCTTAGTTTTCTTTGCACCTCAAGATGTGTTGGAGCTGTTCTTAAGAATATTTGGTTTTTATTGGCTTTGTTCCCAGTTCATTTGTAAAATCCTTTCACATAAGAGTAAAAGCCAAGCTCCAGTTCTGATTAGTCTTTATCCTTTTCGTCTTATTTTTATTCTTAATGCTTGCTGTTGTCATGTATGGCATGCTACTGTTCACATGTTATCTGGTATGAATTGTAACTGAATGATTGAGGTTTGAGGAAATCATTCTGCGCTGCAGGCAGTAAAACACATTGCTTAAGAATTGAGACATTGAATGTTCTGCGAGAATGTTAATATGATGTGAGGATATTGTTATTGTGGAGTTAAATGTTAATTGGGTAAAGCTTTTGTGCTTATCATGTTACGGGGAGAGAATTAAACATATATTTGTAATGCTCAAAAGGATGTTAGCGATAGAAGTTTTCGCGGTGGTTGTTAGATTAAATCCTTACATAAGGATTCATAAAATACCGGATCCCCACCTACACAAGCAAATTGTTGATATCCGGGAAGAGATGAAGTCGAAATTACTAAGACTTCAATTTTTTGTTGTTTTTTGGAATCACGAGAAATTGGATAAACTCATAAAAAACAAAAAAAGAACTTGGGATTTGCGATCCCAGGTAAGATCAGTTCAGGGTTGTGAATTCCAATGTGGCAGACATATATCTAAGACCATGTATGGGGGCTGACGCCTGCCCAGTGCCCTCCTTTTCAGGGAGAGCTAATGCTTGTTGGGTAGTGCACAGTGTAAATATGGCTTGGATTTTGTGAGTTGCTTTTGGTGTGGAATGTGGATGGCAATCAGGCTACTTGTTTTTTGTCATTCTTTATGTATTTTGTTTATTCGGCGGATAGGTTTTGCTTGACAAATGACAATATGTTTGTACTTCGTTTCTGTCATGCATCAAGTCTCTTGTGTGGTAGGTGGTTCTATCCGCATTAGGGAACCATGAGTATGGTCCTTATTTTAGTGTCATAAATGGCTAAAACTCCCATATGACTTCAAAACAAGAGATTGTGGTGTGTTGCCTGGTCCTTGCACTAAATGCTTTATTAATGCTATGTTTGGATGCACTTATATTTTTTTATTGCATGTCATTTGAATTGAGACCAAGTTTTAGGTGAGTGTTTAGATGTGAGTTTCCTTCAGGGTGAGCTTATGATTTTACATATATGTTGACTGACGTGAGCTTGTGGTTCAAATTTGATTTCAAGTACAACGTACTTTGAAAAATAAGTTTTCAATTAGGAAATGGTATGATATTTTTGAATGTAAAGGAATATGAAAAATCTAAGTTCGAATGGCACGGGTGGTGTTAATTGTGCACATGAGCGGGGACTCTCTGCTACAATTAGATGATATGTTATTTCCATACTGAATGTGAAGACCTGCAAGGATTTACTTTGATACATGTTGCAGGCATATTTGTCGGAACCTAAATACGAGCTTCTAGTACAGATTTGGAATTGAAGAGTAGAATATAGGTTAAAGAGACATATCATAGAACATGCATGCTAAGGGACGTACGACTTTGGCTACCTGGTCAAGGCCATAACTGGGAAAGGCCTGCCGGGTACCCTTCTGGAGTTTCTGAATTTGCTAAAGGTCCTTTTTGGGAACCACGTTTATGATGTGAAACACTAGATGAAATTCCGTCAAGGATTGCATGGAGGACTGGATAAGGTGGCCGGTGGCACAGTTGCTCGGAGTGATGCGTGCTGTTGGGGAAGTGCCACCAGGCTGGGTCTGATAGCCTACTGACTTGGCATGCGTTTGAGAAGCTCAGGGCTGTCTTTTTCGGCAACCCTGAGAAGGAGGGTGTGCCAGGCAAGTATGCTGGCATTCTGTATGGGTTAGAAATCGTTGATCCTTACTTTGCTTTGCACCTCAAGATGTGTTGAAGCTGTTCTTAAGAATATTTGGTTTTTATTGGCTTTGTTCCCAGTTCATTTGTAAAATCCTTTCACATAAGAGTAAAAGCCAAGCTCCAGTTCTGATTAGTCTTTATCCTTTTCGTCTTATTTATATTCTTAATGTTTGCTGTTGTTATGTATGGCATGCTACTGTTCACATGTTATCTGGTATGAATTGTAACTGAATGATTGAGGTTTGAGGAAATCATTCTGCGCTGCAGGCAGTAAAACACATTGCTTTGTTAATATGATCTGAGGGATATTGTTATTGGGGAGTTAATGTTAATTGGGTAAAGCTTTTGTGCTTATTATGTTACGGGGAGGTAATTAAACATATATTTGTAATGCTCAAAAGGATGTTAGCGATAGCAGTTTTCTCGGTGGTTGTTAGATTAAATGCACAGTGTAAATATGGCTTGGATTTTGTGAGTTACTTTTGGTGTGGATGGCAATCAGGCTACTTGTTTTTTGTCATTCTTTATGTATTTTGTTTATTCGGCGGATAGGTTTTGCTTGACAAATGACAATATGTTTGTACTTCGTTTCTGTCATGCATCAAGTCTCTTGTGTGGTAGGTGGTTCTATCCGCATTAGGGAAACATGAGTATGGTCCTTATATTAGTATCATAAATGGCTAAAACTCACAGATGACTTCAAAACAAGAGATTGTGGTGTGTTGCTTGGTCCTTGGATTAAATGCTTTATTAATGCCATGTTTGGATGCACTTATATATTTTTATTGCATGTCATTTGAATTGAGACCAAGTTTTAGGTGTGAATTTCCATCAGGGTAAGCTTATGATTTTACATATATGTTGACTGACGTGAGCTTGTGGTTCAAATTTGATTTCAAGTACAACGTACTTTGGAAAATAAGTTTACAATTAGGAAATGAGATGATATTTGTGAATGTAAAGGAATATGAAACATCTAAGTTTGAATGGCATGGGTGGTGTTAATTGTGCACATGAGCGGGGGACTCTATGCTACAATTAGATGATTTGTTATTTCCATACTGAATGTGAAGACCTGCAAGGATTTACTTTGATACATGTTGCAGGCATGTTTGTCCGAACCGGTTTTTTTCATCCTACCCATGTGGGCATTGCCCCCATGATAGGATGGATGACCAAGATTTGCCTCATTTTTTTTTTTTGAAATTATATGTGTGACAAGATCTTCCTGTTGAAATGAAGTGAGGGTAGTGCCCACATAGGTAGGATCTCATCTATGGTCCGAACCTAAATACAAGATTCTAGCACTGATTTGGAATTGAAGAATAGAATATAGGTTAAAGAGACATATCATAGAACATGCATGCTAAGGGACGTGGACGTTCTGCGATAGTTTCTTCTAGCTGTGCGAAGAAGATACTAAGAAAGACAATTCGGTTGTTAAATAGACTGGAGGGACTGTGTGATGGACCAAGGAATTTTCATTGTTAATTATTTAGTTTCTTTCAATTATTTATATTGTTTATGGATTGTTACCAACTGTTAAAACATATTCAGGCAACATTCGATTACCCATTTTTCTTCATAAATTTAAGGCTACTGCAAAAATTTTCAAGCTGATTGATTTATTCTGATTTGATCCGAATGTTTTTTTTTTCTTGTTTTGCCTATTGTATTTACGTTCGCCACTCCAAAAGGATAGCAGCTACATGTTTAACAAACTTTTATAATCAACTTTGTCTCATTATCCGGAAAATACCTATACCTTGCCCCATAGTTATAAAAGGCTAGCACCCCTTGCAAAAGGCGAGCTCGCTATTGCGTTGCCCTTTTTGTCGCCTCATGAAATTGGCAGCGATCTCTTATTTTTATCGGTAATTGAAGGGGTTATGTTACATACATATAGATAAACCCAAGATCAATCATTTATTTGAAGCCCGATAAACTTAAGCTCATAGAATTTACTTATTCGGAAAACCTGGGATAGCAACTATTCTTGTCCTTGTTTGCACTTTTCCCAAAATGGTCTCTGTTCTTTTCTAGCGTCCAAATTGGTAGATGAGATCCTACCTACGTGGACACTACCCCTACTTCATTTCAACGGATAAGATCTTGCCACACATACAATTTCCAAAAAAAAAAGTGGGTTATATATATGCATTGACAAATCTTGGCCATCCATCCTATTATGGGAACAATGTCCACATGGGTAGGATGAAATAAACCGGCCAAATTGGTCCCCATATGTTTTGTAATGTTTCTCAAATTCATCTCTCCCGTCGTGTTGCCGTTTAAATCTAACCAAAAAAAAAAAAAAACCCATCCCCCTCGGCCAATTCATTCATCTAATTTCCAAAATGGTCGAGGCGTTTCTTAAACTTTTGTTAGACGACATGAGCTCTCTTTTCCAACAGGAGATTGGATTAATTATGGGTGTGGACAAGGAGACGAAGAAGGTCTCCAGTACGCTCACCGCCATCTAAGCACAATTCATTCATCCCATTTCCAAAATGGCTGAGGCGTTTCTTAAACTTTTGTTAGACAAGATGAGCTCTCTTATCCAACAGAAGATTGGAATAATTTGTTGTGAATCGTGTTTTTTTATGCCTAAACGCAGCGGAAGTTTTAAAAAATTTTAGATCTTGACATTCAAGACATTGTTTAAGCACTCATATGGTTTTAAACGAATAAACATACATAAGATGCTTAAAACTTTTACTTTAGTGAATTTTCACTTGGCTCAAACTACGTCACTACGTCGGTATAAGCGAACGTAGCTCTTGTTGTAAATCTTACGTACGTTCTTCAAATCTCCTTTCTTCAATCTTCGAATCCGGTCCACGATTGGATTACTAGTTCCTTTTCCAACTTACACTAGAAAGTATAGAAGGATTTTAATGTTGGATAAGAAATTGAGAGGCGGCTCAAGACCATGAAAATTATTCAAGGTGGCCGAAATTGAGAGGACTTTTGGAGGAGGATTTTCGAAAAACTCAAGTGGTGGAGGCTAGGGTTTGTTAAATTTTTTTTGAGTCAAAAATTATTTTTAACCCTAAACCTAATACCCATATAAATAAATTTAGGGTCCATTAATTAAATTAAATACTTAACGGACTTAATAAATTAATTATTCTAATCCAACTAGTTTAATTAATTAATTAATCTTTTAAAGTCCAATTAAAAACTTTAATAATATGTATGTTGGTCTTGTACTCCTACAAGCCCATTATACATACACCAATTACATTTAATTTAAATCTTTTATAAATTTAACATTTAAATTTAATATTTAAATTATAAATTCAACTCCTTGAATTTAGACATGTCAAAATGGGTTGGCGGGCCGGGCCAGCCCGCCACCCGCCACCCGCCGCAACACGCCATTAGGCGGGGCGGGCCAGATGGCGGGCCTCTAAATGGTCAACCCAGCCCGACCCGTTTATTTTTTTTAAGAAAAAAATACTCAACATATTTCAGTCAAATAGTTTCATAAAATAATTAAAAACTTTGAAATAAGAAATTAAGAAAACATACAACATAATTTATAAAAAGTAAAGTGTTTAAATCAAACATGAAGATTGAGACATGGAAGAGAACATAAAGTCGAGTAAGAGACGGTTGTAAATTTTAAAAAAAATATTATGTCTTCAACAATACACAATATTAGCAAACCTCCGTCGGGTCCACAAAATTTCAATGCAACTCGTCGGACTTCAAACGAAACCACTCTTGGGTTCACAAACAACTGCTATGCTTAAAAATTATTTTAAGATTCATGAATAAAATTTACAGGAATTTCTTCCCTTTTGTTTTCTTTATGTATATATGTAAATTTCTCTTTTTTTATTTTCTTTATGTATATTTGTTGTAATAGTAAATTATCAATAAATTTGTTCTAAGAGTAAATTATCAATATATTTGTTCTAAGACATGGAGGCGCATGAAACTTCTTCCAATTTTTATATAAAACTTAAAACTTAAAAATATAAAATTTTATCCTAATTTGGCGGGCCAACTCGCTCCGTTTGGGTTCGACCCGTCTTGGCCCGCAGCCCAAACGGGCTCAGCCCATTTGGCCCGCCTCCAAACGGGCTGCTATTTTATCAACCCAACCCGTTCAATTTTTATGGCCGGCCGGCCGGCGGGCCTAACCCAATTTGACAAGTCTACTTGAATTAGATTAGTCACCTCCAAAATTTAATGGTCATAAATTCAATTTCTTGAATTTATTTCTCAATATTTTCTATAAATTCAACTCCTTGAATTTATTATCTCAATGTATTATATATATTCAACTCCTTGAATTTATTATCTCAACGGGGACAAAATAATCCAGTACTTATGTGACCCTCAATGGTTCATGGATACAGCTAGCCGTGAGTTCACAACTCTTTGTGATTCAGGACATGATCCTTTATTCGGGCTTACCCTAATTTGCCCATTCTATGTATCAACAATTGTTCATGAGAATATCAGAAATCATATTTCTGATTAAACCAATCGAATCATGGTAAGAGTTTCAAGTAACATCGTCCCAAGATTTCCTAGGTATCACTGATAGTGCCAGCAAGAATCAGTCGATTATGTAATACGTACAGTACGGTCCTTTCATATCATATATCCCGATCGAATCTACCACAATTGGTTCATCGAGGGTTGCATAAGAATTCGATAACTATGTGACACATATTTGAGGATAAATAGTGGCATCACATGTACAATTGGAGAACCTGTTCTCTAATGTACGTCTCATACTCTGTCCAGATATTTCATCAGATCACACAGGATATCCACACCCGTAGGTGAGCGGTGAATTCCCGACTACAATGCATTGGCTCCTACATGTGTCGCAATTGTACCCAATATCGCCACCTGATGACCTTCCTGGAGTCGGTAAACGAGTCAAAGCACAGTTCTAGCATATAGAGCCTCAGTGTTGTCCCGGGTCGTAAGGACTAATGGTGTACAATCATAACCACGGACTTATCCTCTCGATGAATGATAACCATTTGGAAAGTCCTAGGGAGGACAGTTCGGTATAATCATCATATGACTACCCATCTGTTTGTTTAGACATCTCTATGCCCTTATCAAGAAACGCGATACACAACATCACAGATGCTAGTCTCGAGTTCAAGCGACCTTTATCCATGTTTTAGACGGATGAATCGACTAGGAACGAATTTAGATTATACAGTGTCTACAAATGAGTTTCAACATCGAATTATGATTCATTTGTATTAAAATATAATCAAGGTTTTTATCTATATTGATCACATTGGTATACAAATAAAGAAATAATAAACCATGAAATAATGAATTATATTAAAATAAAGATTGTTTATTACAACTGAGTCAATAAATTCATTAGCCAACAGTTGGCCTACAGGGCATCTACTTTAACAATATCCCACTTGCCCTAGAGCCAACTACCAATAAACTTTAATGTCATTGCTTCGCGATGCTTATCAAACAATGGTCTTGGCAAGGGCTTTGTAAGCGAATCAGCTACATTATCTGCAGAGGGGACACTTTCAACTGATATATCTCCTCTTTCCACCATCTTCCGGATGATGTAGAACTTCCTCAGTACATGTTTGGATCGCTAATGAGACCTTGTGTTAAATTAGGTGCCCATCGAGCCAAGTGTTGGCCGAGGGTTCACATTGAAACTCTATGTATAAACACTATTTATTTAAATAATATTTGAAATTATTGTTTTGGCACATCTTTATCTGTATATTCATATATGTTGCATAGATAAAATCCTTGAATATACAAATAATAGAAATAATATGAGATGCTCATATGATGAGTATCATGAAACTCATATTTGGAATACTGTATATTCTAAACAGTTCCTAGTCGATTCAGCCGCCATTAAAAGAATAAAGGCCGCTCGAGTTTGAGACTAGTATCTGCGATGTGAGTAGCATGTTTCATTGGTAGGGGACATTGTGATGTCCGAGCATGCAGATAAGTGCTCCTTGTAGAGTGCACTGAACAACCCTCCATAAAAGACTTTCCATGTGGTTCTCACTTATCGAGTGGAAACGTCCTAGTTTATGGTTATATACCATTAGTCCTTATGACTGGGGACAACATTGTGACTCTATATGCTAGCATTGCACTTTGACTTGTTTACCGACTCATATTGGGTCATCAGGTGGAGAGGTTGAGTGTTTTGTCGAAACATATAGGAGTCCATGTGTTGGAAACTAAATTTCGGTTGTTTGACAAACTAAGTGCTTGAAACTCAACTGATCGTCTATAACTAAAGTTTAAAGCGCAAATTTTCAAAGGAAACTGAAACCAGCTAAACTGAACTAACGTGGGCAACTGACTGATCAGTTGCTATATTCAGTTATGAGCCTATTGCTTATCAGCTGATCCTTCATCTGTACACATCAAGAAAAGAACGTTCAACCGACAATAGTACAAAAGTAGACTGCAACAGATAGTGGGAACGCCGCAATTCAGCTGCAGTGTACGAATGTCAGAAAAATGTTGACATGACAAAACATCGGATAAAAAGATTCAAAATCTATCAAATGTTACTGTTGAAGAGAAGCCTATAAATAGAAAAGAAGAGCAGCTGAGACATGATAACATATTAAAGTTCTGAATATCTAGACTCGTCAAATCTCTGAAAAATACGATGTTACTCTGCTGAAATAAAAGCTCACGCTTATTTCATATATTCGTAGCAATCAAGGCTAATCATTCGAGCTTTATAGCACAGTGTCATACTTGTGAAAATCGATCTTGTAAGAGATCAGTTGTGCTAAATTCAGTTGCATACTGTGAAGCATTTTGTAAACTAAGAGTTTCAGTTTTGGCAGTGTTAAGTTCAAACTGAAGTATGCCTTTACAAACTGTTGCATCGATCAAAGTCTTTTAGTAAATATCCTATCCTCGTGATAGAAGAGGTGACGTAGAAGTGTTTGAAATCTCCGAACATCCTTAAAATCTCGTGTTCTTATTTCAGTTTTTATTCAATCTATCAATTAGTTTTATTCCGCACTTTATTGTTAACTGATTGATATTGACTGACAAGATTTCTAGTATCAATTTATCACTAAATTGAACTCATCTTTCGAAAAAGATTTAAAAGTTGTGAGTGTTTATTCAACCCCCCTTCTAAACACTCCTTATCCAAGTACTTGATCCTATCAAGTGGTATTAGAGCGATTAAATCTTGTCTCAGAATACTTTATCCACAAAACCGATAACCATGGCTTCATTCAATAAAATCCCAATGTTTTCCAGAGAAGATTTTGACGACGGGAAAATCAGAATGCAGGTTCATCTAGCTGTACAGGACGATGATATGTGGTACGTCATTACTGATGGACCCATGAAGATCTTAAAAGCCAACACAGCTGTAGCCATATCTGATGGGGCACTACATCGTGTAGAGAAACCAAGAGAAGAATGGACAGCTGAAGATAAAAAGAAAGCTAATCTAGACAATGTGGCGAAGGATATCTTATACAAAACGCTGGATAAAGTCACCTTCAGCAAAATCAAAATGTGTAAAACTGCTAAGGAAATTTGGGAAAAACTGATCCAGCTTTGGGAAGGAAATGAGCGAACCAAAGAAAACAAGCTGTCAGTTGCTGTTCAGAAATTCGACAACATCAAAATGAAGGTTGGTGAATCCATGCATGAATATGATGAAAGCAATGGCATTATCAATGAGCTAAATTCACTTGGAAAAGTGTATTCCAATAAAGAAGTAGCAATGAAACTTGTCAGAGGTCTTCCCAAAGAATGAGATGTCAAGACCATGGCAATGAGGGAGTCAAAGGACCTGAACAAGGTTGAGTTTCATGACTTGTTTGCTGATCTAAAGGACTATGAGTTTGAACTACAAACCAGAGAAAGGAAACCTTCTACACTAGCAGCCACAACTGCTTTATCTGACATTCCTCAACGCCTTACATCTCCATCTTTTTAGCCTTGGGATAGGATTTCATCCCTTTTTGGCTCCCTCACACCTTACATCCTCTTTTTATTTCATCCTTTTTCTTTTTTTTTTTTTTCGCATAGTTTCTCGTGCGTACTCCCTAGGATTGGAATAAAAGGTATGTTTTTTTTATCTGGTCTAGAGAAAATTTTTTAGATCCTGTGCACAATTGGGATAAAGGGTATTGAATGTATACTTTTGATTTTCTAATCGAGTTCATGCTACTGGTCAGTCACTTATTTCAACAGAAATTCATTTAAGTTCCACTCGCATCTCACGTTTTTCCAGTTTCCCTCACAGATTATTTTGAACTTAACTATCATTCACACCACTATCAAAATCCACTATATGTGCATATAAGAAATTTCAATTTACCGGGGGATTCATAACGAGTGATAAGACTAAGCAACATGCAGTTCATTTAGCCCAAATTCATCATTGGCTACCAATTTACCTGTTTCACTATCAAGTGACACACATGCAAGATCCAACGAAACGACCCTCTCATACTAAGGGTGTGCAATGTCCCCATTGCACAAAAGACTAAAACACATAAATGCAAACACGAATACAGACACAGAAAAATAATGCAAGATACATGCCATGCTGAAACAACAGGGAGAAATAAAACATAAAGCAGTGGAAAATAAAAATGTAAAGAAGGGGAAACAGTGAACTCCCTTGATCAAGGCTCCTCCTCGTCGTGCTCTAGTGGTGGCACTCTTGACGCATCCTCTTGCTGAAGATAATCATACTGAAACTGGTAGGGGGAATGAATGGCAGAGGTGGTGGTATGGTCCCAGGGTCCACGCCCCCGTGGATGAGCATAGTGCGCATCATGGAGTCGAGATGGGCAAAATGTGCCATGAAGTTGGTGTTGACCTGCTCCTGGTGAGCCATGAAGGCAAGCGTTTCATCCATTTTTTTCATTTTGGGCTCGCCTGCGTGGTTGTTGCGGTAGACGATGTGGGGCGGCTGTGCTCGATCCACCTATATCTCCCTCGTGAGTGGGGAAATCACTACTTCGCTTAGCACGTTTCCGTTGGAGGTCGTCCACACAAATAGCCTTCATCGGCTGTAACCACTCCTCATCATCACGGAATACTCCTCCAGCCCTCGCACACAGCTCTGAAATGATAGTGGGAAAGAAGAGGCAGACATGACTATTGTGAGCACTCAATATGATCTGAGAATTTATAAGTTTGCCCACGTTGATGTCGTATCTCTCGGTCAAAGCAAACAGTAGCACCGCCCGCTCTTTTTGCACTTCGCTCTTATGCGATACTGGCATCATCCGTCGGGCACTACAACAAAAATCCTATTTAACAACACATCAAAGACAACGGTTTTAACAAAAACCGTTGTCTTTTTACTTTTAACAACGGTTTTAACAAAAACCGTTGTCGTAGCCTAAAAAAATCCGCTCAAAGACAACAGTTTCTTTAAAACCGTTCTCTTTGATATATCTACGACAACGGTTTTTAAAAACCGTTGTCTATGAGCGTTTTTTTTTTGCCTACGACAACGTTTTTTAACATCCGTTGTCTATGAGCGTTTTTTTTTGGACTACGACAACGGTTTTTAAACTGTTGTCGTATTAGCGTTTTTCTTCAAGCTACGTAAACGGTTTGTAAAAAACTGTTGTCATTGAACTGGTTTTTCTATAAATTTTGTTGTCAATATTAGATTTTGCGACGGCCGAAGTAAAATCTGTCGCTAAAATTAGCGATGGTTATACTATTCCGTCGCTAATTTAAATATTGCGATGGTTTAAGTATACCCGTCGCTAAAATTTGCGACAGTTTTAAGTAAAACTGTCGCCGATGTAGATATAGTGATGGTTTTCCAAAAACGGTCGCTAAATTTAGCGACGATTTTGTATAACCGTCGCTACATTTAGCGACCGTTTTGGTAAACCGTCGCCGATCTATAAAATAAAGCGACAGTTCTTATAAAAGCGTCGCTAATTTTAAATCGGCGACAGTTGAAAAAATAACTATCGCTAATTGCGACGATTTAATCAAAACTGTCGCAAACTGTCTNTTTTTTTTTAAAGTTTAATAAATTTTTAAAATCAAGAATATAATATTTTCGACTGAAATTTTTTTTTATTTTACTGACAAAAATAGCGACGGAAAGCATAAAACACCGTCGCTAATATTTGCGACGAAATTTAATAAATAACGTCGCTAAGTTTAGCGACGGTGAATAAAACCGTCGCTCTTTAGCGACTATTTTAATTACGACCGTCGCTAATTTTAGCGACGGGTAACGATGATTTCCGTCGCAAATTAATTTGCGACTGTTGTTTAAAAACCGTAGCAAATTGTAACTACAACAACACTCTAGAACCGTTGTCTTTTAGCGAATTCTTTAACCACATGACCTTTAACAACGGTTTTGTATACCTACGACAACGGTTTTTCACCGTCATCTTTAGACGTCTACGACAACGGTTTTTCACCGTTGTCTTTGAGCACACCCTTTACCCACAGTGCTTCTAAAAACGGTTTTAAAAGGCCTACAACAACGGGGAAAAACCGTTGTCGTAGGCCTTTTTTCTTGTAGTGGGGTCACAAATAGATACCAAAGGGCAATTCCCACTTTCAAATACTTCTCGTCAAAACTGCTTGGCGGTCCGCCCAACGGTTTCCACATCGCGCCCGGATGGCACAGCGTTGCGAGTATCATATCATAGTTGGGGTCGGTTACCAATGCCCCAAATCGAGAGTCATCAACTTCAGCCGTCACTAAAAGTGCGTTAATTTTAACAGAGTCACACGGCACAAGTCGACCTCTCACAAAAACCTTACCATCCTTCCCTTCCGCCGCATTGGCGTAGAATTCCCGAACCACTGAGACCACTGCCGTCTTAGGTTGATTTCCAAATTGTTCCCATCCACGCCTCTCCAACTCCACAAGAGGATCTAAATATCTATCTTCAAACTACCTACGGAATCCCCTCTCGGCAATGGGGTTTCTATGAATCTTAGCGTGATCAAATCGACCCCTAGCAGCCTCACTCACAAAACGATGTCTATCAAATGACGAAGATGAAGAGGAAGAGCCGGGATTACCTTTTTGTTTCTTGGGAGCCATGGTGATGGGTGCTGGATGGTGGATGACCGGAGATAGATGAGCCTTGATTCCCAATGAAGAGTATGCCCCGTTGCCGGAAATCTGATAGGGGATCGAAATTTCTGCACAAGAAAACCGAAAAGAGGCGAGAGAGATTGTTAGGGATTGGAGGGATTTCATAATGAGAAAGGGGAAAGGGGGTTCACGTTTTTTTATGGCAAGCGCTGGAAGTTGTATCCGAAATCAGTGTGCGTGCTCGAGCGGTAGAAAATTACCGCCTGAGCGCCGAGTTCTCTGGAACTTTGTTCTTTTTTTTTAACATTAAAACAAAACAATAAAAATAAATAAAAACATAACGAACATAACCAAAATCAAATTAAATGCAAGATAAGGGAAAGAAAGGTAATTCTCAATTTATAGTCGAGAGCTTGACTGTCGGGCAGTCTCAGTTTGAATTGTCTTGAAACTGGGTGATTCCAAGTTGTGGCTCAATTGTGCCACCCATGTAGTGCTTCAGTCGCTGGACATTGACCGTAAATGTCCCATCCTTTCCGTCACATATCCCAAACAATCATCATAATAAACCATAAAAGCAATAATGAACATGCTTAATCATAATCATTACCTTACATCATATGCATACGAATGTCTGGGCGTTACAATTTATTTTTTTAAAAAAAGTTGCAAAATGGATATTTATATATATAGGGCCGAGAATATATTTAAAAAAATTCTAGTACTTTTTGAGGAAAACGTGTGGTGGACGTTTCAAAGACAGTCTCACATAAGTTTTTGTGTTGCCAGAAAGACTATCCATCATAATTTCTTGAAGATTATTTGGGGACCATGGTACCATATTCTCAAGCTCCAATAAATTTAGGTAAAACTAGTTGATGCTCTTTAAGTGATTATCTAATTAATTAATTCCAAGGTTACTCCACAAAAAACCCAAACTATACTCTTGAGAACTATGTAACATGCAGTGACCGAGTTTTGATTATGATTAAAGTATTGTTTTATCATGACTAAAATGTCATTAAATAATCAAATTCGAGTCATTGTGAATCCACAAGTTCAAAACATCCGAAGGTCAATTCGGACCTTTCGAACCCACCAGGACAGTGACAAATATATGCATCTAATGAGGATCGACACGTAGCAGTTCGGAGCTTTTGAACCTAGAATTGAGCCACCAATCTTACTCGTCCGATGAGGTTTCGACACAAGATTGACACATGGCTACAGACCGGGTTTGGAACTTTCGAACCGAAGTTCAGAATTTCCGAACTCAGCCTATAATATAGACCATCCAAGATTCATTTCTCTTGCACCAATTTCATGTTTCTTTCTCGATTTTCGTGGTATCTTAAGCATTTTTAGTCCATTTCTATAAGCCAAAAAAGTTACTAAGCACTTCCGGAAGAAGCGATGACTCGAAGATGGGTCGGCAAAGTGAGCGTCCCTAAAAAGATAACGACGAATGACCGAAAGCCTTTAGTGATTTGGCGATAGGATATTAGAATTGTAAAGCATGTTTAAAAATATGCGCATGCTGGCTAGAATAATATTTACATATCTGGAAAGGTATATCTGGTCTGGTTTTAATGTCTAGGTTCAGGCGAGTAGGCGTTACCGACCAGTTTAGAGGTATGTAAGTATTGTCTGAGTAAAAATTCTTATGTGTTGCATATTTAATTTTCGTATGTCTATGCCTTCTATCATGATAGATATGCACTACAAAAAAAAGGGAAAAGACAACGGTTTTTAACCATTGTCATAGGTCAAATAAAACTGTTGTTAAAGGCCCTGTGGTTAAAGGGTGTGGACAAAGACAACGGTTTTTAACCGTTGTCGTAGACGTCTAAAGACGACGGTGAAAAATCGTTGTCGTAGGTCTTGTAAAACCGTTGTTAAAAGACATGTGGTTAAAGGGTACGCTCAAAGACAACGGTGAAAAACCCTTGTCGTACATGTCTAAAGACGACGGTGAAAAACCGTTGTCGTAGCATTGAAAAATCGTTGTTAAACTAAATGTTGCGACGGTTTTTATATCATAACCATCGTCGCTAATTAGCGAAGGTGTTTTCTAAACCGTCGCTAATTAGCGACGGTGGTATAATTTCCGTCGCTGCTTAGCGACGGTTTTGGCATATAAATTCCGTCGCTAATGTTTTACGGAAAATAAAAAAAAATTTATAATTTAATAATTATAATAATATAAAATTTAAATCTTTGTCATATAATAATAATATTTATAATATTAACTCCGAAATTAATTTGTGGAAGAGAGAAAAATTTTGTGGAAGAGATAAAATTTCGATGCAGGGAAGAGAGAAAAATTTCGTGGAGGGAGAGAAATTTCGAATGGAGGGAAGCAAGAAAAATTCCGTGTGATAAAAAAATGAACAAGTACACCGATATTTATAGACAATTCGCGACTGTTTGTGTTTATACAGTCGCCATTTGCGACAGTATTAGCATAAACTGTCGCTAGTAGCGACAGTTTTTGTTAAACTGTCGCTATTTGCGACGGTTTTATCAAACAATCGCTACTAGCGACGGTTGTTTAGAACCGTCGCCGTTTTTACGTTAGCGACGTTTTATACCGTCGTGAATTTTTATTTGCGACGGTATTTATTGAAACGATAGCGACAGTTTGATAGAACCGTCGCTAATTTGAATTAGTGACGGTTTTATCATACTGTCGCAATATTTAGCGACGGTAATAACCGTCTGTCGCTAATTTAAAATAAAAACCGTCGCTAAATACAGATTTTAAAAAAAAATTAGAACAATCACAATGGTTTTTTTAAAAAAAAAACATTAAAAAACGACAACGTTTTACAAAACTGTTGTCGTAGTTCTACAAAAACCACATGAAAGACGACAGTTTACACAAACTGTTGTCTTTGACCCTTGACAGAAACACATATAAACAACGGTTTTTAAAAACCGTTGTTGTAGCTCAAAAAAACATATTCATAGACAACAGTTTTTAAAAACCGTTGTCGAACGCTCATTGACAACGGTTGTTAAAACCGTTGTTGTAGCCCAAAAAAATACTTTTAGACAACGGTTTTTAAAAACCGTTGTTGTAGCAAAAAAAAAAACGCTCATAGACAACGGTTTTTAAAAACAGTTGTTGTAGCAAAAAAAAAACGCTCTTAGACAACGGTTTTTAAAAACCGTTGTTGTAGCCCAAAAAAACACGCTAATAGACAACGGTTTTTAAAAAACTGTTGTCGTAGCAAAAAAAAACACGCTAATAGACAACTGTTTTTAAAAATCGTTGTCGTAGACACATCAAAGACAACGGTTTTTTAAAAACCGTTGTCATTAAGCGTGTTTTTATAAGATACGACAACGGTTTTTGTTGAAACCGTTGTTAAATGAAAAAACACAATAGTTTTAATAAAAACTGTTGTCTTTGATTTGTTGTTGAATGTGTATTTTCTTGTAGTGATGTAGCACTGCATATCATGTTGAACATGTTATTCTTTGAGATAACTTTGATTTAATACACACAACTTTTTTTTCTTGGACGATCGGGTAACAAGGATAACCAGCTGATGCTATGGTGACCCATGACATTTCAAGTTCAAGATCCTGATGAGTGTGAGAGTCATGACCACCTACTTATGACATATCAAATACTATACACTCAAGCCCCCTCTAGAATGAGCTTTAGATTCCAGTATTAATTCTTGATCACAATACATGTTCATGTGTTTTTCATATATGTTTGTATGCTCGTATTTATGTATTGAGCTATTAGGTTACTCACGTCTTTACTTTTATCTTGAGCACCCCATTGCATGGTGCATGTCTCAGGTTGGACGAGTCAGATGGACAGAGTAGGGGCTATGCATGCAAGATCAGACTTTGAGAGAAGACAAGGTTTGTTAGTTATTTTAGAATTTTTCTTGGATTTTATATTACGTTATTTAACATAGTTGTAAAATAATTGAGTTATTTACTATTATCATTTCGATGAAGTTTTATAATGATTAAATTTTAATGTATGATTTTTGAATTATGTTTAATTAAGTTTCAGTATGCATGCATTAGTACTTAATCAGAGGACCATTTGAATAGTTCATCGACATAAGCATTGCATTTTGATCAAGACTCCGTTCATGATTTAGATATGGGTAAATTACCGTTTTACCCCTCCATTTGTATCTCAAACCTCAAGTACCATTGATCCACTAGTGAATAGTTAATTTATAATACAATTATGAATTAGAACACTCAAACTATTCAGTAGTACAAGAACCAACACTCAAGGGAATAGGCCAAACTATTCAATCTTTGTTTTTTCTTTGCAGCCTTCTAACTACCAGGCTTAGAGAAAAGGTTGGTCTTCGACCTTACTTACCTGTATTCTGCGGAACTAGGAGATTAGATCTAACCGTAAGAACAATGTTTCTTGGTTTTCGACCCTCTCGGTCACTACAAACGCTCCCGATTTATTTATCTATTCATTGACTCGAAATGAGAGCATGTTTGAAAAAAGATCTTAGAGTGTCTAGAGTTGGGTCAGAGGATCTCTTAACACCGTCTTTTTTCTTCTAATCAGAGTTATTTCTTCACGAAGACTTGCCGGGTAAAGAAGAAGGGATCCTCAGCTAATTAAATATGTCAAACACGTTGCCAATTACTGGTACAACTGGTTGCAAACGAGCCCTTCTCTTCCTCTCTTTGACATTTCCTTTCATTTTTAGAAGGAGCAGGACAGGCACCAAGATCGAAGTAAGAATTATCAGAAACGCATTCTAAAATTTTTAGAAAGCTAACTTTAACATATTTCTGCAATAACATATTCATGATTTAGGTTGGTTTGTTACAACAATAGTAATTGATACAAGTACTTCTAGAAGACAAATACATACATATTGATGCATACATGCAGCACATACACCTCTTGCTCTTAGTTGGACTCAGGAATATTCTGAACGAGAAAAATAAACTTGGTTTAATTTTTTAAAAAATATTACATATTAAAACTCAAATTTTATTATTTTTAAGTGACATCTCCACCTTTGCTTAACTTCTTTTGAGGTTGATATATGGACTTCCAGGAATTATGTAGATTGTTGTTCAGATGACGCTGCAATAACAGATTGAGCAACTGCATCAGATGAAATCACATTAGTATAACTATCAAAAAATTAAGCCGAATACTTGTCGGTTTCGTTATTCGAGCTTGAGTTACTCGGCTCAATTTGTGCCTGAGTTTGGCTCGACTAAAAGTATGAATATGAGCTTGTTTCGTTGGTTCAAAATTAATTTCTTCAATGATGCTTAAAATGGTTCAAAAAAGTCGTAGATTATTACCTTCAAGGGACATTTCTTGAAGAGAACAATATGATCCACTTGCCATAATAATATTTCACCTCCACCTTACACAATGGGATTTCAAGTACCATTAACACCTTGGGATAGTTTTGATTTTTCTTGAGATCTTCTTCCATGGAATCTTGCTGGGATTTTATTGAACTGGCGAACTCGTTTAAATAGGCGCAGAGGAAAGACGAAGGCGTAGTCTTTTACGACATACATGCATGACTTAGGTGGTCGAAATTGCTCGTTATGACAAGACACAAGGTGTACGTGCATGCGAGTGAAGTTGGTGCAACGTAGCTGTTAGTAGCATTTCATGTTGACGCGTAATAAGATCAGTGTCGACGTTACGTACCTGCATGTATTTGATCACGTCGACACGTAATATAACCAACGTCGAGTTTGATATATATATATATATATATACTATATTTTATTAATATTTTATATAATATAACAGTGTTCCGATCTGACAGAGTGATTGAACCATTATTTTAAGGTAAACCGGTTCGATATCGGTTGGGTTATGAAAACATTGATATTATCCATATATTAGCACGACAAATTAACTTTTAAATCATGATACTACATATATCCGACCAAACAAATTCCAGTTATATTTAATATAATTGCTAAATTATTTGTATAGAAATTCACATATTATCCATATAAATTATAGAGATGCTTGATATAATTACACCATTATTTATTTTTGTTTTGGTGGGTGGGGTGGGGTGTGGGGGGGTGGGAGAAGAAATTTCATATTATCCAAGAAATAAAGAAACTAATTAAAATATTAGTACCACAAAATAGTTACAAAAAATTTCAACATAATTTCTTATATTTTATATAAAAATTGACTGTATTTCCAAAAACAAATATTTGGAAATTACATCCGTACAAACAGGAAACACGATTAGAGGAGTTGGTCAACTGACTCACGATGGATGATTGTTGAATGTGGTTGGAACTACTCGGAGGAATTGAATAAAAAACAAACATAAATTATCAGAAAACCTCTGACAAACTCGTCAGCAAAATGTTATAACAAAGTTCTGAAAATTCTTTCAATGTTTTGTTCGCTTATTTCAATTTCTAATAGTTTTATTTCTTTTCAACATGTTCATCCGATTTTCTTGTAAAACTATTGTTCAAGTTCGTAAATGCATAATTTTTGTTGTTCTTAGATTCCTTCTATAATTTTCATAAGATTCTTTATTTAAGTTCTTAGCTTTGTGACTTATCGAAAGAATTAAAACTAACAAACTAATCGAGATCCACGTCGTTTGATAATTGAAATCATGTTATTTCGCAACTTTGGCACGCTTCTATGCTTGTACGCTCTCAAATTTTATGTGCGAACACCAATATTTATGATTTGAAGAAAAATTGATGTGTTAGGATAATATTTATCATTCAGGTGTAGAAATCTTGAAATGCAATAAATTCATAACATATTTTTACAAGAAAGATTTAAAAATATATAATCTTAGAATTATTAATTTTGTTTCAAGATATACACATTATATTATATTATGGTAGTTTTTTCAAATGTTTAAAAAAAGATTATGAATTTTTTTTTTACAAGTCTGTAAAAATTTGTAAAACAAGAAGTTTCATAATAATTTTTTAAGTATTTTCACACACTACCAATATACATATTATATAAACACAAACCGGATAATTTTTTTAGAAATAAAATACATTTTATGCTTCAAAACTTAAGAATGTGTGGTCAAAGGGTATGAACACGTGAGGCGCACGTGCCTCAAGCAGGTCCAGATGCCTCCCCATGAGGTGCATGTACACGATCCAAGCCCCATTCCCATCAGCGCTGGGCATCGGCATCACGTACCCGGTCTCTCCACCCCACGGAAAATGGTACGACCCGAATACAGGCCCACCCCACCCGAAATCAAGATCCAAAACCGGGAACCTCTGACCCGACGACACGACGATGGCTGCGTCGTCGTTTTCATCTTTACAGTACACTTTCACGACCGCAGGCTTCGGCCTCCGCAGCTCCACCCAATCGATGAGCGCTGAGAAATGCTCCGCCGTGGCCGCCGCCGCCACGAGTCCGTGCACCGTCTCAGCGACACTCTCAAGAGACGCCACTTGGAGATCGGACACTGACGCCTGTACGTACGGGATGGAGAGAACGTTCCCGAAATATCTGTCCAACGGCCTCGATTCGCCTTTCCCGCCGGTGATCAGTCTTGATCTACCGTCGATTACAATCCCTAGTTTCACGTTTCTCGATCGATGAGCGGCGCTGGTGTCGGCGATTGATTTCCAGAGAAATGCGCTAAAGGACTCGATCCTGCTTCTCTTTGATCCGTCGCTGCAGCTCGCTTCGTACTGGATCCGATCAATTTCTTCGGATTTCACGTAGTAGATTCGGCTGGTGAGGTGATTGAGAGGATTGTCATCGCACGTAGGCAGCGGCAGAGATGATAGCGGCACATAAAATTGGTCGAGCGATTCATGCGGTTGCGGAGGGCGGCGCGGATTGAGAAACGAGCGGCGGAACGTTGGAAGGAGGGTGATTTTCTTGGATCGAGCGACCTCCGCCCATGCCGTGAGGAACATGTTGGCGGAGTGGGCATCGGCGACACGGTGGTCGAAGGTGCAGCCGATCACTAGACCACCGCATTTCAGATCTGTCACCTATAAAAACTCAAGTCAACATCTGTTCCTCCATACTATGTTACTACATAATATAAAATAAATATAAATATTTATTCTCGTTGTGTCCGCTTTAATCCGACCTATACATAATATTATTAAAATTTTAAAAATAAGAAAATTTTATCAAATGTGTTTAAAAAATTTAAATTGATCAAAATTTAATTTTATTTTTAATTTGATTATTTTTTTAATATAATAAAATAGTATAGGATATGTAAACAATATATATAGTCATATTAAGAATATCATCAAATAAATCAATTACACAAATAAATTTTTTATTTATCTTTATTTAATGTGTTCTTTAAAAATATTAAAATTTGTTAAAAATAACTCATTCATTAATGAAACATGTATATTGGTAAAAAAAAAATAGAAATAATATTATTAAATATAGACATTTTATATATATATTTGTGACAAATGAAAAATAAAATGTAATCTATATATTCGGAGGTAGTAACTCTCACCAGACGGGTTTTACATTTTTTTCTAATTAAAAAATCACTATATATGAAATAGATATGACATTTTAGCAGACTATTTTCTAAAAATACTTCAATATAATTTTATTTTTTAGTTATAAAATATGTGTTGCTTTAACTATTCTTAATCATATATATATATTTTATTTATGATTATGATGTGGATGGTGTGTGGTTCCAAAAATACCATCAAGTACAAAATTATATGATGTTTTGCCTATATGCTAAAACTTATGTGAGACGGTCTCACTGAACATATTTTATGAGACGAATCTTTTATTTGAGTCATCTATTAAAAAGTATTACTTTTTATGCTAAGAATATTACTTTTTATTGTGAATATCAGTAGGATTGACCCGTCTCACAGATAAAGATTCGTGAGACCGTCTCACAAGAGAACTACTCTTGCCTATAAATTTATTTTTATAATTTTTCCGATAAAAGAATTTATTATTAATTAAAATAATTTTAATGAAAAAATTATGAGATTTAGGGTATTAGTTATATATATAAATATATTCTTGCGCATTCTTTTTTTAATAAGATAATTTGCACGTCATGATATACTAATTCAATATATAAAAAAGATTGTAAATAATAATTAGAGTGGGTTAGGCGTCGGTTGTCGGGGCACAAAGTCATACTTATTTAGTAGTTTAAGAAATTAGCTCATTTTCATAAATATTTAANTTATGGTCTGTTTTAATAATTATATATTAATAAAGTGTTAAAAATTTAATACAAATCGCAAGTAGCTTTGCGGATAGAGTTTTTGTTTTCTAAATTGTAGGTTAAATTTCTACTTTGATCTTTTTTCCTTTCTTTTTTTTCTATTTAGTTTTAAATTAATATATCAAAATTACAGTGGAGTCTTTCACTATTCGTTATAATTAAACGTGGATCCTCGTTTAAGTATAAACCAAATGAATTATAAAAAATATTATATAAAAACTCAATGCGTCCGTCGGTACACTAGTATATATAATGTTTTTGCAATTATACGAAGTCATACTTGTAGTTTAAGAAATTAGTTGGCAAGAAAGGTAGAATTAAACGTCATTAATTTCGACGTGGTGGAATTGGTATATTTTGGCAATCTAACTAATTTATGATTTTGTCTACATATGAATAATAAACATATATATTTAAAAACTAAATTAGAGGTGTTGTATTTTTTTATTTTTTATTTTGTTCGATAAAATTCGGGCAAGTATTATACAATCATATGATCTTTTATATAAAATCAATGACTTTTTAGAACTCGCAATTTTCTTTAAAAATATAGATATCTTTGAGACGGTCTTACATATCTATATCCATGAGACATGTCAATCTATCTGTCATCAAAAATAATAAATTTGATATAAATAAATTTTTTTTTATAAATTAGTCGAGTCAAAAATCTATTTCACAAAAATAAATTTTGAGTTAATACGATGGTTTTTAATTTCTGAATATTATCAAAATTGAGCGAGTGTACCTGAACGGCTAGCACGCCATGCGTCTTGAGAGGAACAAGTCTCCCATGAACTGACACGTCCGGGTGGTGAAGGTCCAGATCCATTAACCCTACATCCGCACAAGCGTGCACGAAATCGACGCCGTGATTGTTGCACAGGATCTCCGGCTCGTCGTGGCGATTCTGCACGACGACTCCGGCTAACGGGTAGAAGGATACCAGGGTTTTGGATAAGGCCGCCTTCATCACGCTCACCATGTTGTTGGAAGATATCAAGTTTTGGTTAACTTGGTTTCTCTTGTAGCAGAGGAAGATTCCGAAGTCGAGTGGCGGGAGGAGCAAATCCAGGTTCGACATTGGCAGCCAATGCTCTTGCATCGGCAACGCGGCGGCAGTCACCACCTCGTGCCGCTTCACGGTCAAGGGAAATGCGCCAGAATCCATAAACAGTGGATGTTTTTGCAGGTTAATTAGAAACGAGAAAATTGTGACATGTTTTTGGAGCGNTATGTAAACTTATGTAAACACGGATAATGAGTTGATACACATCTATTGGATATCCAATTTTTTATGTTTATCATATCCAATAAGTAAGTGTCGCATCATTGATACTTATATAAGTGTGTACGGTAAGTGTACAACATATCGAAATTATGTCACATCATCGATACTTAGTGCAACATATCGAGAATATATATATATTAAATTTGTTGATCATTATTATTATTGTTATTATATAAATAATGAGTGTTGTAAAATAATTAATTTTTTTGAAAATAATTGTTTTACTTAGGAATAAACCATAAAATAATTACATATTAAAATAACAAAAATTTAAAATAATGTAAAAATAAACATCATGCTCCTACTATAAGAGTATGTCTCTTCTGAGACGAGTCAACTATACCGATATTTATATTAATAAAAAGTAATACTATTAGTATAAAAAGTAATATTTTTTTATGGATAACTCAAATAAAAGATTCGTCTCACAAAATACGACTCGTGAGACCGTCTCACACAAATTTTTGTCTTATATTAATTGTTATGATTAACAATCATGCACAAAATAATTAGACCCTAAAACGGTCAAAATAGCCCTCCCCACTCAGAATATTATTTTACCTAATTAGAAACAATCGTTTGAAAAAATTGTTCCCAAATGTTCTTAATTCTAAAAATATTTATATGTTAATTTGTATGAAGCAAAAAATACTATATAGGACCTTATAATAAGCACACAAAATATCCCAGAGTAGGTCTTTTGTGAGATTGTCTCACGAATCTTTATATGTGAGACGGTAATCCTACCGATATTTACAATAAAAAATAATACTCTTAGCATAAAAAGTAATATTTTTTCATGGATGACCCAAATAAGAGATCCGTCTCATAAAATACAACCCGAGAAACCGTCTCACACAAGTTTTTGCTAATATATCAAGATTGTTTGTTTAATCAAGGTCCAATATAATTATGAAATTAAAAAAAAAGACAAAAAATAAATACATATTTAGATAAAACCGAAACTTTTTAAAAATATAATTTTGTGAAATTTTGTATATATTTTAAAATAAAATCTCAAAAAGGCTCAAATTAATATTATTTCTCATCCATTTGTGATGGAACCACCTCTAAGGCGCCGTCGGTTTTTATAAATTGAAATTTAACAAAATAAATGTTATGTTTTCTATTAAGTGAACCCACAATATAGTTGGTAGAAAAAGTTTTATGTGTTCTATAATGGAAAACTGCATTTTTTTTATTACGATATGTTTGTTTTTTCGGATTTTGATTTTGATTTTAATCTTGGTAGAGTATGATATTTGAGTAATCGCTTAATTTTGATTTCAATCTATTTTTCTAGATGAAGAATGCAAATTTTCAATAATGTGACAATATTTTTTCAAGAAACCTACATTAGTCGATATTTCTTGAAAATTTACTTATTTATATATCTTCGAAAGTAATAGGGAAATTTCTCAAATTAAATTAAAAAATTTTCTATCATTTTTATTCAATTTAGAATTTTTAACTATTTTTGTATTTAGGCTATTTTCTAAATTAGCAGACCCCAGCCAAAATTATTGAATCGATGCCAGTGATATTGTACCAAACTCGAAGACTTGTATATTTGAATTTCAATTNTATTGTAAAAGGTCACATCGAATTCGGTGGGACGTCTTAATCGGATCATGACTTGAAGGGATATATAGGAATTATTTTCGAATAAAAAATGTACAACTAATTATCTATTTTATAAATCACACACAACAATTGGTTGACAAAATTTAGCAAAACTTGTGAGATGGGCAAAATTTGTATCATGAAAATTTGAAAGGTTGCGAGCAATAATTACCTCTACTATGAGATGGATTAAAAGTGACGTTTGGTTTATTATATTATATAGTTAAAATATTTGAGTTCACTACAAGATTTTTACATATTTTGATGCACAGAGCGACCAACGTCGCCAAATGTAACAATTGGTATTGGACTGGTTACACTGTTACCAACTATAATTTTTTTCAAGAATTTAATCTTATAATTGGTATTGGAGTCAATTCCACGTGTTCGACTCACATGGATTGCAATGAGTACAATCATTGACATGAGGATTGTTGAGAGCCATAATTGTTCATGCTTGAAGAGTGATCGAAACGTGACGTTTGTGCTATTATATGGTTTGAAATATTTGAGTTATACAATCACCGCTAGTTATAGCTTTTAGTGCTAAAGTAAAAGTGCCCGATTTTAAATAAAATTTAATATTTGTTTGAACGGAATTTCGAAATGTAATCAACCGAAAATAACCATTCATGGTATGACCTATCGACTAATTGTTTTCCCATTTCCCCCAATATCATATTTTGTTAGGATCAAGAAAGACTTTAGAGGGGGTGAATAAACTCTTTCAAAATATTTGCTTTTAAATTTGTTTTCAACAGTGTTCTAAAAAGTCCGCTTAAGCTTGAAGCTCGGCAAAAACGCCCCGCTTCGGAGAAAGCGGAAAAAAACTGTCAAACTGTAGTTTGACCGAATTAAACATTATTAAGGTGTTTAATTAAGCGTACTTAAGCACAATTAATCACATCTATTAATTTTTTAATTTTTTTATTTTGAAGGTATGACTTTTTAATTTAAAATAATAAATTAGGTTTATAATTTAGATGTTTATTTTTTAATTTTAGTGATGATTAAGTGTGTTTGATAATGATTTGACAAATATTTAACATTTTTAATGTGATCTAGTTACAAAAACAAATAAAGATTGTAATTTTGATATTTTTATGATTTTATAAATATAAGAATTAATGCATTAGACTTAAATTTATCATATTTATGTATTATTTTATCTATTTATTGGTTTGGGATAATTACAATTACACTAAAGATAAAAAAACGCTTTTTCACGCTTAAGCATGTGCTAATCTCACTTAAGCTTGAAAAGCTTGGAACTCGACATTCGCGCTTCGGGGCGCTTCACGCTTTTTAAAACCTTGGTTTTCAACCGTTGTTAGGCGGTTGAAAGTTTTTCTCAAACTGTTAAAAATATGATCACGTAAAAGGCGTGAAAGACGATTCAATATTTCTAATGATATTTTCAACCGGTTAACAAACTAAACAGCAAGATTTAACCAACAGGTTACTGATGTAAGTAAAACAATATGATTTGGTAGCACGAAAATGATCTCGAATGATCGGATATCTTTCTGTTGAGTGCATGCTTGATGAGCGATGAAGTATATGATCTTTGATTGCGCTCAAACTCTTAGGTATGCAAACTTGAATTAATCACGCTGTGAAAGCTTGATGATGGTGTCTCGTTGATATCTCGCCATGCCTACTTGCATACATCCAACTTCGCTTATATAAGCGGTCATTCCAACGGTCGGAAAATGATGAGCAACGTTAACCTGTAACCTTGAAATGATGTGTCACTATCAACTGCAAATACATTAAATGTTCTTTAGCAATACATTTAATGTTATCTTCGCTTAGCATGATTTTGAATCGTGTTCCTTGAATAGTTACTTCTGAGTGTCCTTTTATAGCAACTGTTTTCACCATCAGAACTTGTAGGATAAAAGTAATCTTTCTTCTCTGTGATAGTGACATAAATGCAGATAAATATTAGGACTGGTGCAGAACATGGTTGACTTGTAGCGGTGCAAAATTATTTGAATGTTCTGAATCGATCAGAGAATTTCTTTCATTAACTGAGCAATAAATAGCTCTTTTAATGACTCGACATAAAGTCTTTGAACAGCCGGTTGGGAAATTTGAGCTTCTTCTTCTTCAGAAGGTTGATTGTTACATGGTCTGAAATTCAAGCGGTTGAAGACTCGGCGGTTTGAGATCCAAGAGGTTGAGCTTGTTCTTTTCTAGCTTCTTCTTCTTTAGACGGTTGAATGTTAAGCGTTCTACGATACAAGCAGTTTGAAGACTCGACGTTTGAGCTGGATCCTGTTATACACAAAAGATTGCAGCTGTTTTCTAAAATAAATAAGTGTTGTTTTGATTTTGTCAATCACCAAAACTCTTAGGCAATTTTCTTAACAATTTCTTCTTTTTTGATGATGACAAAACCCAGCTGCAGAACTAATACAACATTTTACAGATAATATCAAAATCTTGACACTGCAAACGTTGTATTTCATTGAGTGAATGTGTGATGTCTACCATTTTAAAAGTGCGGAAATATTTTTTTTAAAAGCTTACATTTTGAAATTAATCATTTAAATAAATTGCATGCATACAACCCTGATAAAAATGCAATTTAAAATAATTGTAAACCACCGACTGAAAAAGTGTCTGATAGGATCGGTTGAAGTAATGGGATGTTTAGAAGGGGTGTTTGAATAAATACTCATGGTTTTTTGACTCTTTTTCAAAGGTTTGAATCAGTTTGGTGACAAACTAAATCATAAGATCTTGTCAGTATATCACAATCAGTTAACAATAAAGTGCGGAATAAAACTGACTGTAAGATAGAATATAATAACTGAAAAGTGTAATGAATGCACAGAGTATGTTTCTGGATGTTCGGAGAATTCAATTACTCTTACGTCACCCCTTCTATCACGAAGATAGGATTTCCACTAAAAGACTTTGATCAATACAAGATTTGTAAAGACCCACTTCAGTTTCGACTTAACAATGCCAATACTGAAACTCTTAGTATACAACTCAGTTTACTTCGAATAAAAACTTAGCACAACTGATCTCTAGGATCAAGTTTTACAGTAATCACAATGTGCTCAAGTGCTCGAAAGATATCCTGAAAGCTATGAATGTATATAATATGCGTGAGCTTGAATTTCAGCAGAGTAACAGTACGAAAGATTGTAAGTTCACTCTTCGCAACTGATTATTAAGTATCGTTGTTCTTCAGCTGCTTCTCTCTGCTATTTATAGGCTTCCTTCCAACGGTAATATTAAATGCGGTTTAAACTTTCTATCCGTTGATATGCCACGTCGAAATTCTTCTGCCAATAGTACAGTACACCTTTATCTGAATTGCGGCGTTGCCACTCACAGTTGCAGACTGTTGTACTATTTGTCGGTTGTCGTTTTCAATTGATGACGTGTTCAGCTCAAGGGTCAGCTGAAAGGTGGAAGCTGATATGGCTCGCAGCTGCAGTCAGTTGATTGCGCTTCCAGTTGCGTAGATCAGTTGGCTTGTTAATCCAGTTTGAAGCGGCCGTTATAAATGATCAGTTTGTTCGATCTTTTGGCCATTTAGTTTGTCAAACATGCGAAAATAGTTTCCAACAATTTCTCCCTTTTAGGTGTTTGACAAAACTAAGCAAATAATAACTGATCAATTGAACTCTTTGTAGATAAAATAATCTTCGAACTCTATAAAATTCTCTCAGTGTACAAATTTGTACAAAGAATGAAAGAATAAACTAATCTTCAAGAAAACGAATCCATCAACTGATAGAAATTCTCCTGTGAGACTCTATGAGACTCTGTGAGACTTCTTCTGGGTGGGTTATAGCTTAGGTCTCTTCTCTCTTTTTGTCAAATGCCTCCATTCTGACAGATAATCCCCGAACATCAATTGATAAAAGCTTAACAGAGGTGGCTACGTCTGAGACTGGATTAAGCATAGTAGTTTGCAGCAAGTCTATCTTTCTGGAAATAGATGTCTCCACGAATTCAACTCTCTTGCCGATTGCATCTTGAGTCAGGGAAAGACTTTCAGCTATACCTCTATTCTTTTTTATTTCGTCCACTACAAAAGAGAGAGAGGTCACAGTGGCATGAATTTGTTTCAATCTCCCAGAGTTGAAGTCATTTGAGGAATTTAGCTTCAAGGTATGAACAAGCTGAGTAGATTTGATATCTGAGATTGCCGTCATCATCTTTGACAGGTCGTGCTGGATGGATTGAATCTCTTCCAGCACTGAATCAAAGTTCATTGAAGGATGAGGAGATAAAGGTCCAGTTGGCTCTGGTTCTTGTTCTCTTGAGGCTTCATCAAATATTACCATAGTCCTGTCAGTTATTATCGGTTCTGCACTGACCATTTCAGGAGAATCCTCTACATCTGCTTCCTGTTGAATTTGGAGAGGAGAAAAAATGATTGGTTGATCAGTTGAGTGATCAACTGAAACTGAAGTTGGCTCTTCAGTTTGAATGTCTTCAGATAAGCATAGCTGAGCCTCCATAGTTTCAATAACTGCCCGTTCAATAACACCAACTGACTGAACTGGCTGTTCAGTTTCTTCAATGATTGGTTTCTCGGCAGGTTCTTCAGTCGACACAGTTTGATCAACTGGTTCTTCAGTTGGAATGACTTCTTCAGCTGATCTAGATGATTCTAGCTGAATATCAGAGGTGACTGATTGGATGACCTCATCAAGATTGGCCAATGATAAATCAGCTTCTGAATAAAGATTAGGATCAACAGTTGAAGAAAGAGGTGCTACAGATGATGAAGTTTGAGCAACTGAAGTGGAGGGGGCAGTTGCTTGTTGATCCGTTTCAGCACCAACGTCCTTGGGAGGTCTTTGAACTGAATCCTTAGTTGGGTCTTTTGATGATACGTCTTGAGAAGCTTCTGGAAAAACCAGTTCTTGACCCATTTCCCAATTCTTTATTTCCATCTGTAGTGAGACAAGATCCGATTCTAGTTGATCATGAACAGCTTTGTCATTATGTGCAGTTGGATTGGTAGGGTCATAGTTCAGTTTCAGCTGAGCAACTATCTTTTGTAGCTTTTTGGCTCTCAGCTGATCGAAGAAGTAATTCTTCTTCTCCAGTGCCTGAACGATGGAAGATGCCTTAACCACTCTTAACACAATATTTTCCAGCTTTATAAATTTCTGCAGTTTGGATTTTCTCTGAAACTCTTTGGCGAATACATGCGTTCTGAATTTCACCCATGCATCATAGGTTTTGAGCTTATTTGCTGAAAATTCATTGATCTCTTCCCAGATAAGATCAATGTGTGTTTGACTGGCATTTGTTGGCCTGGGCTCTTCTTGCATTTTGCCCTTGCCCTTAGTGTAAGTCAGGGTATGAGGAATACTCAATCCTGAGATAGTAGCATCAATGTTTTCTCTGATCACTACCCCCTTTGGTCTGGCAGCAGGTAGAGAGACGTAACCAGTGATGGTGATCAGTGGAGCCTTTACTCCAGCAAGCTTTGACTTATCACCAGACTTGGTGACCTTCTTTATCAGTAACTGCTCTTCAGCTGGAATGGCTTTCAGAGGAATAGCCTGAATAGGCTATTGAGCACCTGATGGAGTCAGTCGATCAGTTGGTATTGCTTCCAGCAAAACTACTGGCCTGGTTTTCTGAGTCCTTGGCTTTTTTGCAATTTTAGGAGATGGAGTTTTCTCAGAATCTGATTCGCTGACAAGTAGTTTCCTCTTAGCCGTTTTCAGCTGAGCCAGAGTTCTAGCCTTTTTAACTGATTTGGGATCCGCCTGTTGCGTCCCAATCTCCTTTTTAACTTTCACAAACTGTTCGGTTGAGATGTCCAACTTTGTCTTGAGAGGCTGGACATTCTTAGCATTGAAGACCTTGAATTTGGATGATTTTCCAGCTGTATCACTCATACTCCCTTCATTTTCAGTAGGTAACTGATCTGCACAGCATATCCCTTTGACTGCTTCGTAGACTGAAGCATATTCCTCAGAATGGTGAAAATCACATTCCTCCAATTCATCTTTTTATCTGCCATGATTACCGTTATGACTTGGAACTTCTCAAGAGTCAGAGCAGCAAATGAACTAGCCTTAGCTAGTATCCCCTTTGCTGAAATATCATCCAGCAATTGTATTTATGGCTTGAGTTCTTTCTTTGGATCGGAAACTTTGATTTTCCGACCATCGGCAGATAGAATAGATTGCATCTCCTCAATATCAGATGTTTTCACCTCAAAAAAATTGACAAGCCCATCAGTAAGCAAATAGAACAGATCGCCGAAAGCTTCTTCAGCGATGATCAGAAACTGACCATTGACAGTGGTAGCGATGTTTCCATCATCAGTAACATATTCAAAAGAATAGAAATCATGAAGCTCTTGTGGATAGATTTCCTGAGAGGATTGACCCAGAGAAGTCTTTAAGCCTGCTGCCTCTAGTTTCAGGAATACCTTCTTGACTTCAACCTCGTTGACAGATAGAACGGATTCAAAGTTGATAGCCATTGCGTTCAGAATGTGAGCGGGAATTTGGTTTGCCATTTCTGAGAATTTGAGTACCTGAAATTTTTGCAAGATAAATGCTCTGAGTTTGAATTTGCTCTGATACCACTTGATAGGATCGGTTGAAGTAATGGGAGTGTTTAGAAGGGGGGTTGAATAAAACTCACCATTTTTTGACTCTTTTTCAAAGGTTTGAATCAGTTTGGTGACAAACTAAATCATAAGATCTTGTCAGTATATCACAATCAGTTAACAATAAAGTGCGGAATAAAACTGACTGTAAGATAGAATATAATAACTGAAAAGTGTAATGAATGCACAGAGTATGTTTCTGGATGTTCGGAGAATTCAATTACTCTTACGTCACCCCTTCTATCACGAAGATAGGATTTCCACTAAAAGACTTTGATCAATACAAGATTTGTAAAGACCCACTTCAGTTTCGACTTAACAATGCCAAGACTGAAACTCTTAGTATACAACTCAGTTTACTTCGAATAAAAAACTTAGCACAACTGATCTCTAGGATCAAGTTTTACAGTAATCACAATGTGCTCAAGTGCTCGAAAGATATCCTGAAACCTATGAATGTATATAATAAGCGTGAGCTTGAATTTCAGCAGAGTAACAGTACGAAAGATTGTAAGTTCACTCTTCGCAACTGATTATTAAGTATCGTTGTTCTTCAGCTGCTTCTCTCTGCTATTTATAGGCTTCCTTCCAACGGTAATATTAAATTCGGTTTAAACTTTCTATCCGTTGATATGCCACGTCGAAATTCTTCTGCCAATAGTACAGTACACCTTTATCTGAATTGCGGCGTTGCCACTCACAGTTGCAGACTGTTGTACTATTTGTCGGTTGTCGTTTTCAATTGATGACGTGTTCAGCTGAAGGGTCAGCTGAAAGGTGAAAGCTGATATGGCTCGCAGCTGCAGTCAGTTGATTGCGCTTCCAATTGCGTAGATCAGTTGGCTTGTTAATCCAGTTTGAAGAGGCCGTTATAAATGATCAGTTGGTTCGATCTTTTGGTTTTTTAGTTTGTCAAACATCCGAAATTAGTTTCCAACAGTGTCGCAGTTTAAAAATTATTGCCACTCGGCCCACGATCATGCATATATAAAATAAAATAATTAAAATTTTGAAAATTAACAGCATATCGTAAAAACATATAGAAATGCTCGTGTCTACTCAAAGCTCATAAAATCGTAAATGTGCGGAAAGAGTTCCTCGGGTCATGCGCCCACCAGGTCCGTCGGCTTAGAGTACAGCACCTCCAGTCCCCTCAAAATCATGATGATCTGCATCACACACGTCTAGTGAGTCTAAAGACTCAACACACCTGTACCGTGATAACAAATACATATATGTAACAAGCAGCAGTAAAAAATATCGTAATCAACATACATTTCATGTTTGTAGTGAAATCATATGCATAATCATGACCTGTCAAAACATGATAATAATCATTGCATGTATCATCGTATCAACATATACGTGTTCATTTTCTTAATTTGAATTCCGTTCGTCAGCTGTGACTTTCGTATTATCATGTCATTCGATGGATCCATCTACGCGTAACCGAGGTACCCGGCGGCGGAGGTATCAGCGACAGCATTACCCGTCCACTGAGCCCCAACCTTTCATGTCATCATGCCATCGTGTCATCATATTAGTCACAACCAACTCCAAGCATGCAACGTATTTATCGTAATTCCATAAAAATCATGACCATGATGCATAAACATTTAATACATGATAAGATTTTGCTCAAGGCGCTGCCAGGACCAAAATCTCACCCCGGGTGAAAATTGATCATTTTGTCCCTAGAAACCCAAAAATTACCGTTTTAACTCTGCACCTCTAAAATTGACCCGAAGCTTACCAAACTCCTTAAAATGTCCCAAAACATATTAAAAGTATTTCTTAGACGTAAACTTGAGTCCATTACATAACTTAACCGATTCGTTTTAAAACTTGTACCGGGGTCCCTGTTTAAACCCGAATCGACTCGAAACTTAACCGAATTTTTTTCAAATTTTTACCACACCTTAATAACACTTAAAAGGCCCTAAAAATTCCCAAACTAGACCCTTAAACCCCATGACCAGCCCTCACCAGCTGCTGGACAAAACAACCCTCCCCGTGTCCTACGGATCCCACTAGTCACCTTCCATAATTGCATCTCTAGCCTACAACCGGTGGAACCAGTGGAGAGCCAACTTGCCCTTGGTCACCCTAGGACCCCTCTGGACTCAAAGAACTCACGGCTGCTCACCCATGCAAGCCGCAGCCCCACCCCGAACGCTATACTCCCAATCGCTCCACCCGAGGCTCATTTCTTTCTTTCCAGATCACCAGCACTTGGGGTTAGTTCCAGAACGCATTGAACCCTTCCAAGCATTGTCTCAGACCCACTAGGATCTGGTCTAAGGCTTGGCTAGGTCTTGGTGTTGCTAGCTAACCTCTGCACGCTAAATACCCCAAGAAACGAGCTATCCCCTTGAAGCACTCCTCTCGGCTATTCATCCTGCAGCCACCAGCAACAAGTATAAACCCCAAAACACCATCACTACACCCTGCTCAGCCTCTTAACATCCGAAAAATCGCAGCCCCCTTGCATGACAGTACATAAAACGTGAGTAGGAGTATGCAAAACATGGGTTTTCATGTCAATACCGTTAAAACATGCAAGCATGAAGTGGATCGAGATTTTCACGCATAAATAAACATGTAACAGCATTTACATAACGTATGTTATGCAAAACAACAGTACGGGGCGTGCCTTGAAGAGTTCTACGCAAGAACGATGAAGAGCGAATGTCGGGAGAGCGCCGAGGAATTTCTTTAGCAAGAACAGGCTATGGTTGAAGCCTAGCAGCTGAGGGAGGCTGGATTTTACGTGAAAATTGCTGAAGGAGTGAGGGTGTCGGCCGAGTGAGATGATAGGTTTAGGTGATAATTAAATAGTGAGTTAATAGATAATGGGCCCTAATTTGATAATTAAAAGTTTAAAAGAGTTTTAAGTTCAATAAGCTTAAATGTAGGCCCATTAAGTTCAAACACAATCCCAAAAAATATTTTGTTTTGGTAAGTTCTTAAAAATATTAATCAAACCCTCAAAAAGTCCCCTGATTCGATAAATTTTACGTACCGCTGAAAAATATGTCATGACGGGTAAAAATACCCAACAAAGTCCATTTCTTGAAAAATACATTTAAAACATCTTATAATAATTAATAAAAATTAATTATGTAATAAAATAATTTTATGATAATTCCCCGGTCTCCGTTCTTCGTTCTAGCACGAAATGCAACTTAAAAATCCTAATGCGTGAACTTTTAAAATATCCTGAAATAAATCCTATCATGCAAAAATTATGCATAAAATGCACAAAATAATTAAACATAAATTAATAAAATAAACATGCATTTAATTCTTTAAAACAATTTAATAAAATACAAAAGAAATTTAATAACTTGCATGCATGTGGTTCACGTGGACCTTCGAATTTTCGGGACGTTACAGAATGAAATTACAAGCTCCAGTTGAAAAAAATCAGAAAGCAAAAACATCTAAACAATTACAATACATTAACCTCTCTTTTGTCCTTGGATTTGTTTAGCTTGTTCTGCTTTGGCACGCTCTGCAACCCTTTTTCTCAGTTATTCTTCTGCTATCAAGACTTCTTTTTACTACTCTCTTTCCCACTTTTTGACATCACCATGGACAAAAAATGGCATGATCTCAGTAAGTTGTGATCCTTGGGCATCCAGGCGTTGATCAACATGTGCTTTAGGATGAGATATTTGTCCTGAAATCTCAGTGCACATGTTGATATGTGAAGAGTTTTGCCTGTCTTTCCGGAGGGTAACACTTGTATGCATGACAGAGAATTCCTTTGAGAGATCAGACTTCATCGATTGAAATGCTTGTTTCAGATCAAAATGCTTGCGGTTAAGAGCAAGAATCGATTGATCCATGGTTTTAGGTCTGTCCAAAATCTCTTTCTGGCAATTTTCCTCCATTAATTCTTATTCTTCATGGTCTAAGTAATCAGATGAAGAAAGTAATATGGCCTTGAAGGAGACTAGTTGAGAATAGGATGATTTACTAGTTGACTTGGAGGGCTGTGAGTCATCAAGTTGAGAAGCTAAATTGTTAATCAATGTGTTAAGTTCTTCAGTCAAAACAGGGATTGCTTTGTCTGTGGCTTCTTGTACTCCCAGAGTGCTTTAAGGAGCTTCAGATAATGGAGAGAATGGAGGCATAGACGCAATAGTTACCTCGTCTCTCCCGTGGTTTAGCAATGTAAGATTTAGCCTAAGGGCCTTCACCCCCCTTTCGGGATTTAGCGTCCTCGCTGAGGTTTGCCCCACTATCCCAATTTCACGCGGAGTCGCTCTGCTACCAAATGTCACGGCTCAGCCCACTTGTGATATTGTACACTTTTTCTCGAGGTCTCGCGGATTTAAAACGCATCACAAGGGGTTGCTACACGCTCATTTAAATGCCCAGCATCTCTCCCGTGGTTTAGCGATGTGGGATTTCGCCTAAGGGCTTTCACCATCCTTTTCGGGACTCAGCGTCCTCGTTGAGGTTTGCCCCACTATCCCAAATTCACGCGGAGTCGCTCTGATACCAAATGTCACGGCTCAGCCCACTTGTGATATTGTACACTTTTTCTCGAGCTCTCACGGATTTAAAATGCATCACAAGGGGTTGCTACACGCTCATTTAAATACCCAGCATCTCTCCCGTGGTTTAGCGATGTGGGATTTCGCCTAAGGGCCTTAACATATCACAAGTGGACTGGGCCATGACATTTGGTATCAGAGCGACTCGACGTGAGTTTGGGATGGTGGGGCAAACCTCAGGGAGGATGCTGAGTCCCGAAAATGGTGGTGAAGGCCCTTAGGCAAAATCCCACATCGCTAAATCACGGGAGAGATTTTGGGCATTTAAATGAGCGTGTAGCAACCCCTTGTGACGCGTTTTAAAGCCGTGAGGCCTCAGGCCAAAGCGGACAATATCACAAGTGGGATGGGCTGTGACAGCACCACTTCTTCGACAGAAATGGGTTCATCTTCAGAAAGTCCGAGATGTACTGATGGAAGAAGCACGATAGATTCAGTCTGTTGAGCAGACGCATCTTCCTCATGAATCTGTTGAGAAGCTAGTGAGAAGCCCGGTTCATCTTGGTGGAAGAGTTGCTCAGGAATGGGAACATCCTTTGGCATAAGTGTTTCATCTGTTGGTAGGATGGTGATCACATTACCTGCCATAGCGGTTTCAACCAGTAATTCTGATGGTGGAGAATTGGTGGGCAAAGAAGATGATGAAGATGGTTGTTCCTGTGTTGTGGTTTGAACGTTGAGGGTATTGTAACCCAGCTCTTCATCAAAGTTCAGTTCTGAGCCTAGCTTACCCTTTTCTCGAACCGCATGAAGATTAAGTTTCTGTCGCTTCTGAGAAACAATCATTGAAAGAGAGAGAGCGTCCATCTCAAGTTGAGAAATGACAGACGAGTCATCTTGTGCGGTTGGACAAGTAGGAACAAAATTGTTCCTTCTTAATTGAATCAGTGCTCTAAGAGCACTTTCTTTCATCTGAATTTCCAAGAAGTCTCGTCGAAGCAAAGCGGTTGGTATTTAAGATGTTTCTGTCCATTCAGTATGGACTGTTCAAGTTTGACAACAGCTTTGATATTTCTGATTTGAATTAGTGAATCAAATGTTGTGACCGTTCGGAATTGAACCCATTGATCAAACATTTCCATTTTCTTCTGAACGATCTCATTGACTCGTTCGCTGGTTAGAACAATGGCAGTATGAACGGAGTTGGTCTTTGGTGGCTCCTCGATTAGAATTTTCTTCCCCTTGTCTGTCGCGTGAATGATACAGATACCTGAGAATGAGGATGCAATCTCAGGTTCATCAATTTGGATCCCTTTGAGTTTTGTTGCTGCGATTGTAGGGATGGGGGAGGAACCAACGGTGCAGATAGATGCTTGATCATCTTTATTTTTGCAGACTCTGGCTTTTCTGACTGTTTCTTCTTGAAAACTTGAGAAACTGGTACATCGTCCCTTGATTCGTCATCAGAGCTGGATTTCAGAACCAAATTTCTCTTAGTACCTTTGGGAGTTAAATCAGTCTTCTTTTGATTCACAAATTCAACCCCAGTCTCTGTTTTGATAGAGACAATCTCCTCATCGGTTGGACTATTTTTCTTGATAAACTTTTCAACTGTTGGCCAGTTGAATAGCTTGGTCTTTCCAACTTTAATCATACCCAAGGGTTGAACTCCTTCTTGAGTTAGCAAATGACAAATTTGAGCCGCAAATCCTTGAGATTGGTTCTCTTTCTTTATCATCACAACCAGTGTCTTGAACAAGACATCAGACCAGTTGACTTGCAGATTTGATGCGATGGTGGCCATGACAAGAAATTTTTCCAAGGTTATCTTGCCATATGCACCGGCCTTGGCGAGAACCCCTCTCGGCACTATATCAGCAACAGTCTGAATTCAATCTTTAGATATCGTTTTTGGCAAGTTGGAGAGGAAATCGGGGATTCAAAGATAGAGAAATCATTTCTCCAAAGCTATCGAAAAGAGTGGTAAAGTCGATGATTCCAGCAGCTGGTAGTTGAAATAATTTAGCAAACATCTTCTGGGTGATATGAAGATTCTTTCCCTGAATGGCACAGATGATTTCTCCGTTTTCCATATAAACAGTGTCGAAGAATTCCTTTAATAGAATCTCGTAGTACTGCTCACTGCATCCCAAAAATGAGCGGAGACCAGAGGATTCAAGCTTTCTGAACATGGCTTGCATTGTCTTGTTGGTCATGGCGAGCACAGATGCGAAGTTGATAGTGATATTGTTATGAGCAATGGATGCAACCATTTTTGCTGTGAAGAAGAAGATGAAATCTGCAAGAAGATCTTTGACAAGCACAATATCTTGAAAAGAACTAGGTAAAAAAATAGTAAATGAAGGATCAGTTCTAACACCTGCGAAGGTGCTTCAAACACAATATTCTCCATGAGTTTCAATAGCTCGCGTTCTAAGTATGTATATACCAATGAATTAAATCGAGTTTGGTGTTAAACCAAGCGGAAAATACTCGAATTAATCCTTCGTTAAGAAAGCTGACTGATTTAAAAGCCCCTTAACTTGTGTAAAATGATTAACTGAATAAAGAAAATTAGTTCTTGCATAAATCAGTGCAGTTATTGTAAGAACTGAACTGATAACTGCTCGAACTGATCAAATCAGTTTTAAAACAAATGTTAAGCAGTTAAACACACAAGATATGTTTATGGATGTTCGGAGACTTCAACTGCTCCTACATCACCCTTTCTACCACCTCGGGTAGGATTCACTAGAAGACTTTGATTTATACAAAGACTTGTACAAACCCACTTCAGAGATGTTCTCAACCGTTCTTAAATCTATCTCATCATCACCACTAGATTCAAGGTTAGTAGCATCTAACTTGTTAATTAAATCATGAATGATATTACTATTATTGTCATGACATATGTATGATTCATCAAATACAATATGAATGGATTCTTCAACAATAAGAGTTCTTTGATTATATACTCTGTATGATTTGCTTACTGCTGAATATCCTAGAAAAACACCATCATCGGATTTAACATCAAATGCTGTTAAATGTGTCTTGACATTGTTATGTATGAAGCACTTACAACCGAATATACGGAAATATCCAATTTTGGGCTGCTTGCGGGTCCAAATCTCATATGGAGTCCTTTCATGATTTTTGTTGATCATGGACCGGTTCTGAGTATAACAAGCACTATTGACTGCTTCTGCCCAAAATTTCTGAGAAATTCCGGATTCTGCTACCATGGTTCTAGCTGCTTCCTTAAGAGTGTGGTTTCTTCTTTCTGTGATTCCATTCTGTTGAGGTGATCTGGCAGCTGAGAGCTCATGTTTGATGCCGTGATCTTCAAGATAGGATGACAGGAATTGGTTTATAAATTCAGTTCCTCTATCACTCCTAATCCTGTCCACTGCTATAGATTTATCATTTTGGAGTCTCTTAAGAAGTTTGATGAGCTGAGCAGCGGTTTGGTCTTTTGAACTAAGGAATATTACCATGTGAATCGAGAGAAGTCATCAATAACAACAAGGGTGTATTTCTTTCCCCCTAAGCTCGTTACTGGTATGTGTCCAAACAAATCAATGTGAAGTAGTTCCAGGCATCTAGTTGATGAGTTTCTTTCTTTATTCTTGAAGGTTGAGCGAACTTGTTTACCCAGCTGACAGGCATTGCAGATTCTATCTTTTGCAAAATCAATGTTAGGTAAACCAGATATCAATTTAAGCTTGTTAAGAGTGGCAATGGATTTGAAATTTAGATGATTAATTCGTTTATGCCAAAGCCAATTCTTATTACCATTTAATGCAATGAAACAAGTAGGTGCATTCAAACTGTCATCATTCCACTTTACTTTATAAATATTCTGCTCTCTAGTCCCAATCAACACAATATTGCCTACAGTAGATTTAACAGTGCATGTGTGTTTGTGAAACTCAACGGTATAACCGTTGTCACATAATTGACTTATGCTAATCAGGTTATAACACAAATTTTCAACTAACAGCACATCTTTAATAATAATTTTACTGTGCATAATCTTATCTTTACCCACGGTCTTTAGAGTTATCACCGAAGGTGATCTTTGGTCCTTTGTAATTAACCACTTCTAATAGATGATTTTTGTTTCCTGTCATATGTATGAAGCAACCGCTGTCCAAAAATCAGATGGATTCTTCCAAGTTCTTCCTCTTCAGTACCATTTCATCCGATGATTCTGAGTCTTTGTCAGCCATGAGATATTTTATTGTCTCATCTTCGCTTTCACTCGTAGATGCCTCGGAGACGGACCTTTCCGAATCTGAGTCGGTCCACTTGCTTTTATCTTCTTCTGCAATCAACACTCGTTGGTTTTTCTTTTTGATGAACTTTTTATCATCTTGGGACCATCTTCTATCAACTGGTCTCTTTTCATCTTTCTTCGGTCGATTACATTATGCAATGAAATGTCCCTTCTTTCCACAGTTAAATCAACTTTGACCATCATCTGTATGGTCCCTTTTGAAATAAAGTTTACTCATTTGAGATTTATTTTTGCGCATAAATTTACTAAACTTCTTTACAAATAGGGACATGGCTTCATTGTTCAGTTTCTCAGCCGATTTCTTACTTGTGGACTCTTCGACCGGAAGAGTTACTACGGTAGCTGCCAGAGCCTTTGTTTGAGAGGTGGATGGTTCTTCTCCAGTTCGTATACCAAGCTCGAACTCTTATGCTTTAAGATCGGTAAAGGGATCGTGGAGCTCCAGCTTGTTCAAATCTTTGGATTCTCTCATCGCTATTGTCTTCACATCCCATTCTCTGGGAAGAGCTCTCATTACCTTCAAGACAATTTCTCGGTTAGATTATTCTTTTCCTATTAAAGTCAGCTCAATAATAATAGCACTAAACCATTGATGAATCATGTGCTCGGCACTTTTGAGGTGCTTTCAACATAATAAATCAATGTGCTGCAATAGTTCGTGTTCTAACAATATTTACACAGATGAATTAAATCGAGTTTGGTTAAGAACCAAGCGAAAAACACTCGAAGTAATTATTTGTTAAGAAAACTGATAGATTTTATATCTTGTTCAACTGAGTAACTGAAATACGGGAAATCCATTAGAGCTTGTGTGATGCTCGGGGCTGCAGAGGGCGGGGGGTGATCGTCGGTGCCATGAGGTTGCACGGACAATGAGCGGCTCCTGGTGAGGAGGGCTTAAAATATTTGATATGTACTACTCATATTAAGAAGGTGCATCTTCTTTTCTATAGCTCATCACATAAGAACTCAAAAGGTAAGCGTGCTTGACTTGGAGAAATTCTGGGATGGGTGACCCCCTGAGAAGTCTCATAGGGTGCGTGTGAGTGAGGACATAAGCACGCTGGAAAGACTCGTCTTGGTACAGTGAGGACAGTCGTCAAATCTCGGGCGTTACAGTTGATATCAGAGCTGACCTCCCCTAGCACGGTGTGGTTCGGGGACGAACCAAGCGGAAGCTGGTGGGCATGTGAGGCTCGGGGCTGAAGAGGGCGGGGGGTGATCGCCTGTGCCATGAGGTTGCACGGAAAATGAGTGGCTCCTGGCACGCTTCTAAGCGGAGGGAACATGAATGAACCGATCTTACACCGGAAGGAGAGTGATTCCAAAACTGTTCAGGTATGAGACTGTGTAGTTGAAGAGGGCTTAAAAGATTTGATATGTACTACTCATATCAAGAAAGTGCATCTTCTTTTCGGTAGCTCATCACATAAGAACTCCAAAGTTAAGCGTACTTGACTTAGGGCAATTCTGGGATGGATGACCCTTTGGGAAGTTTTCTAGGGTGCGTGTGAGTGAGGACATAAGCATGCTTGAAAGACTTATCTTGGTACAGTGAGGACAATCGTCGAATCTGGGACGTTACATCTTATATCAGTTCAGTTATGGACAGAACTGAACTGATCAAAACAGTTGAGAACAAAAACAAGCAGTTAAACAGAAATAACACAAGATATGTTTATGGATGTTCGGAGGCTGAATTGCTCCTACGTCACTCCTTCTTCCACCTCGAGTAGGTTCCACTAGAAGACTTTGATTTATACAAGTGCTTGTACAAAACCACCCAACTTAGGACTTACCCTACTCCCTAACTGAACTCCTAGTCTAGACTGAAGGCATCACCTTCCAGCCAACACTTGTTTAACTTCTGTGTGTCAAATACTACATACACATGTTTAATGTCTGTGCAAGATGGTATATGAGTGGTGGTGAGTGTGTGTGTGTGAGAACTGATCTCTGAAAACAAACCGAAATATGTTCTCACACACTGAGAGAAAGGTGCTTCTAGTCTAAGCTGATAACACGATGAAGTGTTCCCTCAACTGGGCTGATTGCTTATTCAAAGCTGATTTACAATATGTGCGCCCTTTCTGTATTTTTCTTTTCACTCATCAACTCTCATCTTTTTATGTATGTGTAGTCTTCACTGAGCTTTGGCTTCTATTTATAGGTGTTTTGGTTGAACGTACAGTGAGACTCAGTGATTGAATCCGTTGCAGTTTGAATTTGTTCCCCCAAAAAGATATCTGGAACATTTGGCTTTAAGCGCTGCTGCAACGTGTTTTATTGTACCTTGATCGTATCTTTTGTACCTTTGTGCACAGCTTGATTAAGCTTGTCGTATATGCAAACTAATTCGCTCCTAACTGATGTTCTGACTGGTCAGTTGAACTGATCTTGAACTGGTGAGGTGAAATCAGTTGACTCGTCAGCTGAACTGATTTCACTGATCCAGTTGAACTGGTCAGTTGAGCTCTTCATCAGTTGAACACTTCATCAGTTGGTCGGGCTTCTGAAGGTCTTCTGCTGAACCATCTATCAACTGGACAATCAGTTGAACTGCTCTTGATAATTCAATTGTACTGATTCAGTTCGATCAATTAGTTGGCATTTTCAGTTTGCGTCTCGATAGCTTCAGTTAAAGCTCGGTAACTGATCAGTTCGAAGCCTGATCAGTTTCAGTTTCTGCGCACTTAGATAAACTCATTAGAAACAAATAAACAAGTTTTGTTAGCATCAAAATCAAGATTGCGAACATGAAATGTTCCAACAACCGTTCATCAAATTCAGCAAGGGTTTCTCCTGGCTTCATCTTTGCATTGTCAAACTTCTGGATGGCGACTGTCAGCTTGTTTTCTTTGGTTTGGTCGTTGCCCTCACATAGTTGAGTGAGTTTTTCCCATATCTCCTTTGCCGTGGAGCAAGTTTTGATCTTGGCAAACATGTTCTTATCCAGAGTTTTGTAGAGAATGTCTTTTGCGACATTGTCAAGATTCGCCTTCTTTTTATCCTCAGCTGTCCATTCGGATCGATGTTTTTCAACCATTTGGCGAGAACCTTCAGTTGTAATCATAGATGTATTAACTTTCAAAATATTCATAGGCCCGTCAGTGATGACATACCACATGTCATCGTCCTGTGCTGCTAAATGTGCCTACATGTTAATCTTCCCGTCATCATAATCTTCTTTACAAAACATATGAATTTTGTTGAAAAATGTTATGTATAAGTTGTAGATATCGATGTTTGAGAAAACCTCGCTCTGATAAAACTGGTTAGGATCGGGAAAGAGTTTTGTAAGGTCCAGAAATTTAATTCACGTAACCTGAATGCATGTAATCTAGGATTTCATTTAAATTATGTGTTTAATTATTTTTATGCATTTGATGCATAATTAGTGCATGATAGGATTTATTTCATGAAATTTTAAAAGTTCATGCATTAGGGTTTCTAGATGCATTTCACGCTCGAACAAGGAACAGAGACCGGGAAATTATCAAGAAAATTATTTTTATTACATTATTAATTTTTATTAATTATTTTAGATGTTTTAAATGTATTAATAAATGAGCTTTGTTGGGTATTTTTATCCGTCGGAGCATATTTTTCAGCGGTACGTAAATTTTATTGAATCGGGGGACTTTTTGAGGGTTCAGCTAATATTTTCAAGAACTTACCAAAACAAAATATTTTCGGGATTATGTTTGGACTTAATGGGCCTACTTTTAAACTTATTGGGCTTAAAACTCTTTTTAAACTTTTAATTGGCAATTTAGGGCCCATCATCTTCTAAATTACCATTTAATTATTACCTAAACCTCACTTGACCTAAACCTAATCACTCCATCAGCGGACACCCCTCTCCCCTTCAGCATTTTCACATGGGTCTCAGCAGCTAGGCATAGGAAGCTTCGGCCATAGCATCTTCTTGCAAATTAAATTCTCTGGCGCTTTCCCGACGCTCACTTCTTCGTCGTTCTTGCGTAGGAATCATCAAGACACGTTTGTATTCTCATTTTTCTCATCACCCACGCCCTAAGTATGCTGCAATATATGTATATGTACGATTTTTCATCGATCTCTTATGTGGCTGCGTTTTTGTATTTTTTTTGACATGAAACTTGCATCATGTGGTTTTTTTACTCACGTTTTTTTGGGTTTTGCGCACAAGGGGACTGCCGAGGGGTTGCTGAGTGCTGTTAAGATCGAGGTTACAATGTCTAAGGGCTGAGGTTGAGGTGTGATCTAGTTTAGGTTGAGAACGATCGAGCTTAGGCGTGATCAGATGCTTGAGGTTTAGATCGGTTGTTGGGGAAGCCTCGGCTGTGCAAGGGCATCCCGAGACCTAGAAAATATCATAAGGGGTCTGAACCACGGTCAAGGGTGGTTTGAACACAGCTGGGATAAGGCTGTGAGTCGCTTGAGCGTTGGGCGTGGAGTGATGTTCGGGTGCACTACGTGAGGGGCTAGGGGCTGTGTGAGTTGTGGGGGCTGCATGGGGCAGTGAGCTGATGTGGGTTTGGTCTAGAGGGTTCTTAGAGTGTCCTAGGGAGGGCCGAGTCAAGGCTGGACCAATCGGTTGTGGGCTAGGGAGCAAAAAAAAAAAAGGGAAGTAGTGCACTAGGGTTTGTAGGAATAAGAAGCCACGAAAAATTTCAGCAGCTGGATGTCCAAAATTTCGAAAGTTTAGGGGTGTGTTTTTCGAGGTTTTAGAGCCTTCTAGATGTGTTTATGGGGTGGGAGAAAGTTGGGAAAATTTGGGTTAAGTTTCGAGTCGGTTCGGGTTAAAATCGGGACCCCGGTTCAAGTTTTAAAACGAATCGGTTAAGTTTGGTATTAAGCTCGAGTTTACGTCTATGAAAGCTTATAAATATGTTTTGAAACGTTTTAAGGCGTTTGGTAAGCTTCGGGTAAAAAATTTAGATGTCCAGGGGTAAAACGGTAATTTTGGGTTCCAGGGGCAAAATGGTCATTTTGCACCGGGGTGAGATTTTAGTCCTGGCAATGCCCTGAGCACAAATTTATTATGTTTTAAATGTTTATGCATCATGTTCATGATTTTTTTATGGAATTACGATAAAAACGTTGCAAACTTGGTTTAAAGGAAGTATTATAAATATGCATGCTTTTTACTTAAGTGGTGAATATGATGACATATTTTGAAGGATGTGAATTCGTTGTGACTGACGATGCATATGTATACGGTGACATTAGATATGATGAGCTGAGGACAAGGCTCAGTGGATGGGTAATGCTATCTCTGATGTCCCCGCCACCCGGTACCGTGGTTACACGTAGATGGATCCATCGAATAGAGCTGATACGAAAGTCACAACTAACGAACTGAATTCAATTAAATGAAAATGTATACGTATATGATGACATGATGAGACATTCTTTGACACGTTACGATTTTATACGACACGTTTATGTTATGCTTTTAAGTTCATGGAAGATATGTTGAGTATGGTATTGTTCACTGCTGTGTGTCATGTATATGTACTTGTTATTCCTGGTACAGGTGTATTGAGTCTTTAGACTAACTAGGCATGTGTGATGCAGGTGAGCTTGATGCTGAGGAGACTGGAGGTGCCGAACTCTGAGTAGGCAGACCTGGTGGGGTGACACGACCCGAGGACCGCATGTTTTCCGCATTTTGATTATGAGTTTTTAGAGGAGATGAATATTTTCATACGTTGTTAATTTTAAGATTTTTATTCGTTTATGTTTACGTATGATTTTAGATGAGTTTGGTTATTTTAAACTGCACTATTTTTACTGCCAAATGTTTAAAATCATTTTTAAATGTTATATTTTTCTGTAGAGCGCATGCATGCAAAACATTCACATTTTATTTCGAAAATGTGAGCTTTTAAAAAAAATATATATTTTCGCACTTTTAAAATGAGTAGACATCATAAGTTTAGAGGGGGGTGAATGAACTCTTTCAAAATATTTGTTTTTTAAATTTGTTTCAACCGTTTTTAGGCTGTTGAAAGTTTTTTTCGAACTATTAGAAATATGAACCACGTAAAAGGTACGGAAGACGGCTCAATATTTCTAAAGATATTTTTAACCGGTTAACAAATTAAACAGCATGATATAATTTAAAATGTAAAGGCTTGTGAAAAGTAAAGACACGAGGTTTTTATGGATGTTCGGAGATAAAACTCCTACATCACCCCTTCTTCCTCTGTAGGAAGGATTCCACTGAAAGACTTTGGATTTACCGAACTCTTTGCAACAGCCCACTCCAATCAGGACATATAACATTGCCTATTTTGAAACTTTTAGCGATCACTTTATACTTCTGGATTTTAAGAACCCTTGGTTCACTAGACACCACTATTAATCAAATAACCAACAGTTTACTGATGTACATAAAACAATATGATTTGGTAGCGCGAAAACGATTTAGAATGATAGGATATCTTTCTGTTGAGTGTGTTCTTGATGAGCGATGAAGTATATGATCTTTGATTGTGCTCAAACTCTTAGGTATGCAAACTTGAATTAATCACGCTGCGAAAGCTTGATGATTGTGTGTCTCGTTGATATCTCGTCCTGCCTACTTCATACATACAGCTTTGCTTATATAAAAGGTCATTCCAACGGTCGGAAAAGGATGAGCAACGTTAACCTGTAACCTTGGAATGATGTGTCACTATCAGCTGCAAATACATTAAATGTTCTTCAGCAATGCGTTTAATTTTCTCTTTGCTTAGCATGACTTTGAATCATATTCCTTGAAGAGTTACTTCTGAGTGTCCTTCTATAGCAACTGTTTTCACCATCAGAACTTGTAGGATAAAAGTAATCTTTCTTCTCTCGGATAGTAACGTAAATTCAGATCAATATTGGGACTGGTGCAGAAGATGGTTGACTTGTACCGGTGCAAAACCATTTGAATATTCTGAACCGATCAGAGAATGTCTTTCATTAAGTGATTAATAAATAGCTCTTTTAGTGACTCGATATAAAGTCTTCGAACAACTTGTTGGGAAATTTGACCTTCTTCTTCTTCAGAATGTTGAATGTTACATGGTCTGAAATCCAAGCGGTTGAAAACTCGGCGGTTTGAGATCCAAGCGGTTGAGCTTGTTCTTTTCTAGCTTCTTCTTCTTTAGACGGTTGAATGTTAAGCGATCTACAATACAAGCAGTTTGAAGACTCGATGGTTGAGCTGGATCATGTTATACACAAAAGATTGCAGCTATTTCCAGATACAGTTAAGTGCTGTTTTGATTTTGTCAGTCACCAAAACTCTTAGATAATTTCTTTTTAACATATTTGTATTTAATTTCATGTACTTACTAGGAATTTAATATTTTCTCTCTCTTTTTAACTAGCTAGCTTCGTCATTCTAGATACAACAAATCTTAACTAAATCAAGTGTTAAAAATTATTTATTTTGTAAAAATCAAAATTAAAACAATTATTTTAAAATAAAATATATCATATTATACAAATGCTACCTGTATGCAATTGTGGTAGTTTACTTGTGTGAGGGCCACATACCAACAAATAGTTTGTGGTATGGCCAATACTCAACTTGCTCCTTGCCAATTTTATTACAATATTGCCTAATTTTACAAGTATCATAATACCCCTGACTAATTTTTATATTAACAATATAACTTATATAAATCAAATTAATTATAAAAAAATTTGATTAAATTTAAAAAAAAAAAATCATACAAGCACGTAATGTGTGCACAAACATTAAGTATGTATAAAGAATCCACAGACCTCGGAGATTATTTAACTAGAAATAACGAAGATTATCATTGAAGTTTGGCTTTTGGAAAATGCCAAAAGATATAGATGGTAGCATATCTGTTCAATCAAGTTTATTTAAAAAATAAATTTTCTTAATAAGTCGTGAAAAAATGCTAAAATAAATATAGAGAGCCATAAACGAACAAACTGGACTAATATTATGTTTCCGAACATTAAAAGTTTTATGTTATTATATTAAAAGTGTGACTTTCACAACCAAAAAGTTATTTTTAGAACTCACTTGATTGTACACATAACAAATATGAAAGAATAAATTTATTATAAATTTGGTGAATGTGTGAATAATTAGGCCATCACAAATATGATAAGGAATCAAATATTCAAATTATTTTTAGAACACACAACAAATATAAACGAATAAACTTATTAAATTTGGTGAATTTCTTAGAATTAAGTCGTTAGAAGTATGACGAGGAATCAAATATTCAAATTGACCAGGTAATATGATATGCTAGCTTGATTCGACTGCATCCACGACGCCGTTTGTTTTATTAAAATGTATTGAGATCGAAAATGTGTTTAGGAAGAGGTTGAATAAACACTTTAAAATAATGTGCTAAATTTGAGTTGACTTTAATAGTTTTTAGTTGTTAAAACATTTTTTTGAATGGTTAGATTGAACTGAACCATTAACAAAAATTTAGTGTGAAAACGGTCCGATCAGACTAGTGATATAAGATATATTCAATGCAAACAATCGCTTAAAATATTAGCTAGATAAATAATAGGCGGACAGAAGTAACTGCATATGTAAAAGAAACAAGATTTTAGGAATCTTCAGTGACTACAACTCCTGCATCACCCCTTCTAATTTCACTTTGGAAATAATATATTAAAAATCTTTGATTGATACAACTCTTATACAAACTCGTTTCAATTTGGACTTATAACTGCATAAATTGAAACTCTTAGTGATAACTTCGCATGACGAACTCTGGATGTTTAAGAACCCTTAGTTAGCTAGAAACAACGAACTTTCCAATGGATAGATTTGAACAACTAGAGTTTGAAAAGTAGCAAAACTTGATCCTTCATGATATGATGTATAATATAAGTGTGTGCTAATGAACGGCTTGATATTTGAGAAAATAAGAGTGCTCAAAATCTTGTACATTGCATATTATAAAATTTTTTAATCTTGTGGTCTTTGATGATTTGAATATGGATATATACAAAGTTCTTAATGGACAGAAATTTTTTTCAACGATCATCTGTATTGTCTCCCGACAATATGGTATTATCAATTTCTCTTCATCGTACACTTCATTCGATATCATTTTCTTTTTATGCCTTTGACTTCTTATGCTTCAAAAAAGTTTAATGACTCATAAAATTTTAGGAAACACTCATGTCAATCGAGAGTTGGTAGGATATTGTGCTTGACATTTTATCTGATGATATTGAACAACTCGCGCCCAAAGTATCCATATTGATTTGCTTATAACTAGCCGGTTGGAGAGCTGTTAGATTTTGAACGATTTGACTCTGAACACTTCATCGAAAAAGCGGTCTGATTAAAAGAAGATCTAAGTAATGATATTCTGAAGGTGTATGCAACATGAGCTTCTGATAATGTGATATGATCAGCTTGGCTTGACTTGTCCAATAGCTGGAAACCAGTTAAATACATGAGAGCGGCAACTGGACCTAAAAAGTGCTCGATGCATATTTTTGGCATTGCCAAAACTTAGGGTATTGCAAACTTTAAAAATTTTCTCATTTTTTGTAATAATAAAACCAAATTGCATGCAAGACTAAGTACAATCAATACATAATTAGTTAAACATAATATAACTCAAAATATAATGATAATGTTTTTCATTGAGATAATGAATAACATTGTTACAAAATTTATAAAAATAAAACTTATTACACCTATGGAAAAAATAAAATATATCTACATAAACTTGATATCTCACCACATCTCAGGTCCAATCAATTGCTTTTCACCAAACTTATCCCAACAAAGAGGTGATCGACATCGTCTGCCTTACAAAGCCTAAAAAAGAGTCATACCAATAGTCACTTGAAAACTGTTATTATAAGAAAATTTCACTAATGGTAAAGCTTCCTGCCAACTTTCCTTGAAATCCATAACTATAGCTCGAAGTAAATTCTCGAGTGTCTAGATTGTACGCTCTGTTTGACCATCTTTTTGAGGATGGTAAGCAGTACTCAACACATGTCGTGTACCCATTTCTTTTTGGAAACTAGTCCAAATCTTTGATGTGAATCGAGAATCATGATCTGAGACTATTACAACTGAATGTATTCTGACTACATTCTCTATTTAAAAATGAGTCATCTTCTTATATGAATAATTCTTTCATATGCAATAAAGTGAGCTGATTTAAACAATCTATCGACCACTATCCAAATGGCATCGAAGTGATGAGATGTACATGGCAGATGCGTGACAAAATTCATAGACATATTCTCCCAGTTACACTGAGGAACTTCAAGAAAATGCAGTAATCCTCCTGGTCTCATATTATACATTTTGTGATCTGGATAGATTTACAAATTGATCTCCAAAGAGATAATGCCTCCAAATCTTGAGTGCAAATACAATAGTAGTCAATTCCAAGTCATGGACATGATATTTATACTCACGTGGTTTCAACTAACGAGGTTGAACTTGATCCCTCTCTATCGTATGCTTACTATTCGGTTTTCATCCTTAACCATGTAGTTAAAGTTCTTTGTAATAAAATTATATCACTTGTTCGAGTTCAATGCTCAACGCATAGCGTAGAGGAATCAAATTGGGAGACAGGGGAGAAGATAAGAGCATCTTATCCATTTCCAACAATGACTTCTCACCAAATAAGTGAGTAGCATGTATTCCTAATTCAAGTCTTTCTTCAAACAAGTGAGAAATGACAAAAGAAAGCCAGATATAGAAAATTATACCCTCCAGTGTGCAAAATTTCCTTCCGGAAGCTCAGAACATGCATTCAGACTGTTGGATGGTAAGTCGAAGGTATCCATGAACAACTTCTGGGAGATGATGATGTTGGCTCCTTGGATGGTGCATATAACATATCCATGTTCAATCTTGACTGATGTGAAGAGATCATAGAGTATTAGTTTAGATACCCTGGTGCTACAACCTAGAAACTTGTGTAGGCTAGATGAATCCAATCTCCTGAAAATATTGACAGTGGCCTCATCCTTCATAGCCAAGAACGATTCGAAGTGAACCACAAAGTATTGGTTGAATGGCTTGTCATTTTTTTTATATAGATTTTGGTGAAACAGCTTGAATTGTTCCGGAAGAAAAGTTAGAAAGCAAGAAAGCAAAAAGGTATACACAGAATTTCTAAGTGTGATGAGAGAATAATGAGAGAAAAAAATGGAATGTATATACGATCTGATATGATTGACATGACAGCCCACGTGTCTTCATGTCAAACACTTAAATTTAAAAAAAATGAAAATTCAAAAAGTTACTTACTGTTATTTATGTATCCACATATTAATATACACATTTTAGATGAGGAGATTAACCAATTAAACAATAAATACAGAATTTAAAATAATTCAAACATTTGAACTTTTAAACATATTGAATCATTCGGAAGAATTAATATATTTTAGAGGAAAAAGGGTTATAGATATGATGAAATAAAGTTTCCACAAGCTCCAGCCAGAGCGGTCGGAGTTGCATGTCTGCTTGACATATTGTGTCACTGGTTCGATTTTAATTTCTCCTAAATTTACACATTGAATTAAATATACTAAACCAAGTATATTATTAAAGTAAAAAAATTTAGCATCTAGTAGTTGCCAATTGAAGATGTCACTGGCTTGTTGATCTTTTGAGATGTATTCTAGCCGGAAGTCATCTTAATCACATGATCTAGAATAAAATGATGTCATATCAATATGAATTGTCAAAGAATTCAATACAAAGTTGTAGGTGATTCTATAGCACTTGTCATAGAAAATCAGAGATTCAACAGCTTGAACATCATAGTCTCTTAATTGTTGTTGAATCCATAATAATTTTGCACAACTTCTTTATGCGGTTAGATACTCAGCTTCAGTCGTTGATATAGCGATTGATGTTTTCTTTTTTCTAAATCACAATATATGAATGTCTCCAAGAAACTAACATGATTAACTGGTGTTCTCTCTATCAATCTTACGATCTACGTAATATACATTTGAATGGACAATCAAGTTGAAACATGGGTTTTTGGGATAGAAAGGCCCACACAAAGAGTATCACTTAAGTATTTAATAATTATTTTAGCCGCAATATAATGAGATTGTTTATGATTAGCCTCATTAACCCTCTGTACATGGTTATGTTGTAAGGTCCAGGAATTTAAATTACGTAACTTGAATACATGCAATCTAAAATTTATTTAAATTATGAGTTTATTTATTTTTATGCATTTAATGCATAATTATTGCATTATAGGGTTCATTTCACGATTATTTTAAAAGTTCACGCCTTAAGGTTTCTAGATGCATTTCGCGCTCGATCGAGGAACGGAGACCGGAGAAATAGCAGGAAAATTATTTTTATTACATGTTTAATTTTTATTAATTAATACGAGGTGTTTTAAGTGTTCTTTTCAAGAAATAGGTTTTGTTGTTTATTTTTACCCGTCAGAGCATATTTTTAATCGGTACGCAAATTTTATCGAATCAGATGACTTTTTGAGGGTTCAGGCAATATTTTCAAAAATTTACTGAAACGAAATATTTTTCGGGAGTGTGTTTGGGCTTGATGGGCCTATTTTTAAGCTTAATAGGCTCAAAACTTTTTAAATCCTTTTTAAATCAAAGTTAAGGCCCATTAGCATTATAATTATCTATTTAACTACTACCCTAAACACTCCCTAAACCTAAACCTACTCATATCAGCCGCCCACCCATCCTTCAGCAGCACACCTCCACACAAGTTGCATCTGAAGGCCTCGGTTCTCCCCTTAGCTTCAGGATAAATTCATTCCCCCTCCTTCGGCGCTTCCCCGACGCGTTCTTCTTCAAATTTTCGAGCATAATTCATCAAGGAATTCATGTTCTTCCTTCGTGCATCATATACGCTGATATATGCTTAATGTTTGTGTGAAATCATGTAAAATTTTTTATTTATGCATGTGTGCATTTCGTTGAAGGTTTACATGAAAATTATTGTATCTTTTGTTAGTTGCACACGTTTTTCTCGACTGTTGTTGCAAGAGGGATATCGAGTGGTGTTGCTGAAGGTTCTATGGTCTAGAGTAATGTTGTCACTATGCTGGAATCGGTGCAGGGCAAGTATAGGGTGAGGCCGAGAGTGGTTGTCCTAGGTGGCTCTTGTGCAAGGAGTTGGGGCTGGCGGTGCAAGAGCCGATCCAAGGCTTAGACAAGACCTTGATGGGTCTGAGACATGGCTGAGGACTGCTTGAACGCTGCTGTAGCCACCCCTGCAGCCGATCGATCGCGGAGTAGAAGGGTTGGTTGCGGGTTGTGTTTTCCTGGGGACTAGCTATCTAAGACCAGTTGCGGCTTGCATGGGAGTGTAGCCGTGGGTTCAGCAGGTCCAGAGGGAGCCTAGGGTGGTCTAAGCGAGGTTGGTTAGTGGCTGGTCCACTTGGTCATGAGCTAGTTGCGAAATTATGGAGCTTAGTTGCGTTAGGGTTCGGTCATGGCACTTGCTGGAAATTCCAGCAGCTTGTGGCCTCGTTTTCGTGGGTTTTGGTGGGCTAAAAAATGTGTTCTAGAGGCTGGTAGGATGTATTTTAGGCATGGTTTGAGTTTGGGAAAATTGATCAAGTTTCGGGTCGATTCGGGTTAAAATCGGGACCCCGGTCCAAGTTTTAAAACGAATCGGTTAAGTTTTGAAACGAGCTCGAGTGTACGTCTAAGAAACACTTTTAATAGGTTTTGGAATGTTTTAAGAGGTTTGGTAAGCTTCGGGTCAAAATTTAGAGGTCCAGGGGTAAAAGGTCATTTTGGGTTTTTAGTGGCAAAATAATCATTTTGCACCCGGAGTGAGATTTTAGTCCTGGCAGCGTCCTGAGCTCAAATTTATCATGTTTTTTAAATGTTTATGCATCATGATCATGATTTTTATGAAATTATGATATATACGTTGCATGCTTGATTTTAAGAAAAATTTACGCATGTGCATGATTTTTATAAGTGATGAAAAAGATGATGTTTTGAAGGATGAGAATTAGTTGTGGCTATCGAAGTATATGTAAATGCTTAAGATGTATATGTAAATGATGAAGATGAGGCCTAGGCACAGTGGATGGATGATACTATCACTGATGTCTGACAGCCGCCGGGTACCACGGTTCTATGTAGATGGATTCATCGTAAATGATGAATGATGTACGACAGTCACAACTAATTAACTGAATTCACTAAAGGAAATGATGTATAATGATGAATGATGATAATGATGATCTGTTTTGACATGTTACGATTTCATATGGAACGGTTACTTTACGCTTTTAAAATTCATGAAAGGTAAATTGATTACAGTATATTTTCACTGTTGTGTGCTATGTATATGTACTTGTTATTTATGGTATAGGTGTGCTGAGTCTTTAGACTCACTAGGCATGTGTGATGCAGGTGAGCATGTTTATGAGGGGATCGGAGGTGCCGAACTCTGAGGCGGCAGGACTGGATGTGCGAGCACGACCCGAGGACCACATTTCTTCTTCACATGATGTTTTTATGAGTTTTGAGAGGGTTTTATACACTGATTTTTTTTATATGCTGATTATTTTTAGGATTTTTACTTGTTTATGTTTACGCATATTTTTTCGGTTGAGCTTGGCCATTTTAAACTGTCCACTGAAATTTCCCTTTCATTTTTATGTTACTTGATTGATTAGCGTATATGGGTGGCAGAAACAGCGCAATTCTCTAAGCAAAATTTATTTAATAATTATTTGGTGTACTTGGCATGCTTGATAAAAATAACATTGTCTAATTTCTTGACTTGCAAACCAAGAAAAAATGTTAATTCTCACATCATGCTCATTAAAAACTTTTCTTACATCAACTTGGAGAATTTCACATATTTTAGGGTTAGTGGAACCGAAGAAAATGTCATCAACGTAAATTTGTATTAATAAGGCATGATCACCCTTGGCGAACTTGAATAGGGTTTTATCCAAAGTTCCAATAACAGAATCATGGTCAAACAAGAATTTGTACATTGTATCATACAATGATCGAGGAGCATGTTTTAATCCATACAAGGCTTTATCAAGTTTATACACATGATTAGAATTAATAGACTAACAAAGTCAGGTGGTTGTTCGACATATGCTTCTTTATGCAACAAACCATTAAGAAATACAGATTTAACATCCATCTGATATACTCTAAAGTCTTTATAGGCATCAAATGTAAGGAATATTCTTATGGTCTCAAGTCTAGCTACAATAGCAAATGATTCATCAAAATCTATATCATCTTCATGTCTATATCCTTGAGCAACAAGTTTAGCTTTATTTCTTACAACTAAGACACTTTCATATAGTTTGTTTCTAAACACCTATCTAGTTCCAATTATATGTTGATTAGAAGGTCGGGAAACTAGGTGTCAAACTTTGTTTCTCTCAAACTGATTAAGTTATTCTTGCATTTCATCCATCCAGTTTGAATATTCTACAACCTCATCTATCTTACTAGGTTGAAGTTGAGAAATAAAGGCAACATGCATGAATTCATCTATCATTTGTCCTCTAGTTCTAAGAGGTGTGGTTGGGTTATCGATGATAATCTCAAGTGGATGATTCTTATTCCATCATAGGCATGGTGTGACCAGCTTGACTTTGTATGTATTTTAGCAATGTCCGGCGTACTTAAAAATCTTCGGTTTAACATATCGAAAACCTTTATGCTTAGCCTTATTCTCAAAATTTAAATCCTTACTGGTTTGAAGTTTTGTCTGGTCATATTCATATATTGTGTTGGACTAGACAAAGTGTATTGTTTTAAGCTTGTCTTTCTCCAGAAACGATTGAGTATTTGTATCTGAAGTGTTGCAATCACTATTTCTAGACCCTAAGTCATTTATGTCTCCGACTAGTTTTGCATTTCATGCATATTTTCAGTTGGGACAGCAGACTTGTTCTGAGAATTGACGAATTGCAGCAATCATTTCTTCTAATTGATAGTTACCCAAAACACTCTTTGCAAATAATCATTTTCAGTCACTAGCAGATTGAGTTTCACCTTTAGACTATCAAGTTATTTTCTCTATGAGCAGCTAGAGTCGCTTGACTTATATGTTAGGCTTTTATTTTCTGCCTTGACTTGCTCGAATGATTGTGATAGAATTTTAAACTCTTCTACCAAGCTATGCAGTGTCGTGACAAGATCTGCTTGTGTAAATTCTGAAAGAGGATTGGTTACAGGTGAAAGGGGATCGATTAAGGTGCCCGGTTGCGCAACGGAAGTTTAAAAAAATTTGTTTCAACAAGAACATGAAAACCGAGCACCCACTAAGTGTGTAGCAAATACGAAAACACAAAATATGTCATACATAGTTTGTTTAAGAAATATACCTATCAATCTTAAAAGATTGATGTTATGGCTCCAACCAAGTTGTAAACAACTTGGCTCTTGAAAGGATGACAAATCTACAAGCTTCTCCTTTGAGCACTCCTTGCTCAAATATTATGCCCACCACCAACTAGGTAGATCCCCTCTAATTTTGCACTAGAAAAATTAGAGGATTTTTCTTTTGAGAAGACTTTTCTTTCCTTAACAATTGAAGAAGAAAATTGAAGGAGAAAATTAAGGGGATTTTCGTCCAAGGGGTTGAGGGAGAGAAGGGAGGATGACTTTTCTAGGTTGTGGAAAAGGTTAAAGCAACAAGGTGCATGGGCATGCCATACAATTAACTCAAAAGGTGTCTCCAACCCTTCACCTCCCTAGCATGCTTTTTCCCTTGGGCTTGTAACAATTAAAAGGCCCATAAACTTTTATTTAAATGTCCCAAACACATTTGAGATCATTTAAACTTCACTTGATTTAATCAAGCCCACTAGTTTAATAATTATTTTTAATTTGTCTCTACAAGGCCCAATGTTATTTAATTAATCCAACATTTGAATTAATTTAATTATTTGGACTCTACTAGGTCCACTAGTGTTTAATTAATTCAACACTTGAATTAATTTAAAAATGTTTATGAAAATCATAATTTTCAAATACATTATTTATTTGGCCAACTTTTAATTTAGGAACACTTCCACAAATTAAAAGTCACATTCCCTTTATAGAAGTCATACTTCTAATTTTATTTACGCTTATAAACTCCTTTATAAGCCGTTCAACACATTGAACTATTTTACTTCTCAACGGGATCTAGAAAGCTAGTACTTGTGTGGCCCTCAATGGTTCATTGATACAACTAGCCGTGGGTTCACATCTCCATGTGATTCGGACTAAACATGTCCTTATACGAGCATACCTCAATTGCTCCATTCTTATTTATCAACTCCTTGATAATAAGAACGTCAGAACTCAAGTCTGATAGTACCCAACCAATCATGTTAAACGCCTAGCAGCATCGCTTACATGATTCCCTAGGTATCAAATGATAGTGCCTGCAAGAACCATTCAATTATGGTTAGCGTACAGTACGGTCCCTTCAACTCATATATCCCGACCGATTCGACAACCATTGGTATATCGAGAGTTGTCAATGAATCGATACTATGTGTCATGTCGTAGTTGCATCGATGGTGTAATCTATGAAACCCCTTTCATAATTACCACCATACTCTGATCAGAGATTTCAAACTACATATACATGAAAAACACATAGGATATCCATACCCGTAGGTAAGCGGTGAATCCCCGACTACAATGCATCGACTCCTATATGTTTCGACAGAACACCCAACCTTGCCACCTGATGACCCCATGAGAGTCGGTAAACAAGTCAAAGTGTAATTCTAGCACATAGAGTCTCAATGTTGTCCCGGGTCATAAGGACTAATGGTGTACAACCATAAACTAGGACGTTTCCACTCGATAAGTGAGAACCACTTGGAAAGTCCTTTATGGAGGGTTGTTCAGCGCACTCTACCAGGAGCACCTATCTGCATGCTCGGACATCACAATGTCCCCTACCAATGAAACATGGTACTCACAACGCAGATACTAGTCTCGAACTAGAGCGGCCTATGTCCTTCTTAACGGCGGCTGAATCGACTAGGAACTGTTTAGAATATACAGTATTCCAAATATGAGTTTCATGATACTCATCATATGAGCATCTCATATTCTTTCTATTATTTGTATATTCAAGGACTTTATCTATGCAACTAGCATGGGTATACAGATAAAGAAGTCCCAAAACAATAATTTCAAATATTATTAAAATAAACACTGTTTATACATAGAGTTTCATTGTGAACACTCGGCCAACACTTGGCTCGACGGGCACCTACTCTAACAATCTCCCACTTGCACTAGAGCCAACTACCCATATGCTTCAAACCCATCGATTCGTGATGCTTCTCGAATAATGGTCCAGGTAAATGCTTAGTTAGCGGATTAGTAACATTATCTGCGGAGCCGACTTTGTCAATCGACACTTCTCCTCTTTCCACAATCTCTCGGAGGATGTGGTACTTTCTCAATACGTGTTTGGACTTCTGATGAGACCTTGGCTCCTTTGCTTGAGCAATGGCTCCCGTGTTGTTACAAAACACCGGGACAGGAGCAACTCCATTAGGAATGACGCCCAACTCTTGGACGAAATTCCTAATCCAAACAGCCTCCTTTGCTGCAGCTGATGCAGCAATGTATTCGGCCTCAGTGGTGGAATACGCAGTACTATCTTGCTTGGAACTCTTCCAAGAGACAGCAGCACCATTGAGCATGAATACAAACCCAGAGGTTGACTTCGAGTCATCGATATCGCTTTGGAAGCTAGAGTCGATATAGCCTTCCAATTATAATTCTCCACCCCCATAGACCAAGAACAACTTATTGGTCCTTCTCAAATACTTGAGGATGTCTTTCACAGCTTTCCAGTGTGGAAGACCAGGGTTCGATTGATATCTACTCACTACACTTAGTGCAAAAGCCACGTCAGGACGTGTAGATATCATTCCATACATGATGCTACCAATCGCAGATGCATAAGGAATGCTTGTCATCGCCGCTATCTCTGCATCAGTCTTGGGAGACATAGACTTGGATAGGGACACGCCATGACACATTGGTAGATGTCCTCTCTTG